>NC_069500.1:1091401123-1091563623 GCF_027579735.1 Bombina bombina
TAGGATTTATTTTTATTTTACAGGCAACTTTGTATTTTTTTTTAACTAGGTACAATAGTTATTAAATAGTTATTAACTATTTAATAACTACCTAGTTAAAATAAATACAAAAGTACCTGTAAAATAAATCCTAACCTAAGTTACAATTACACCTAACACTACAATTAAATAAATTAAATTAATTAACTACAATTACCTACAATTAAATACAATAAAATAAAATAAACTAAAGTACAAAAACAAACAAACACTAAATTACAGAAAATAAAAAATAATGCAAGAATTTTAAACTAATTACACCTAATCTAAGCCCCCCTAATAAAATAAAAAAGCCCCCCAAAATAATAAAATTTACTACCCTATACTAAATTACAAATAGCCCTTAAAAGGGCCTTTTGCAGGTCATTGCCCCAAAGTAATCAGCTCTTTTACCTGTAATAAAAGAAATACAACCCCCCAACATTAAAACCCATCACCCACACACCCAACTCTACTCTAAAACCCACCCAAATACCCCTTAAAAAAACCTAACACTAACCCCCTGAAGATCACCCTACCTTGAGCCGTCTTCACCCAGCCGGGTACAAGTGGACCTCCAGAGGGGCAGAAGTCTTCATCCGATCCAGGCAGAAGAGGACCTCCAGATGGGCAGAAGACTTCATCCAGGTGGCATCTTCTATCTTCATCCATCCGGAGCAGAGCAGGTCCATCTTCAATCCATCCGACGTGGAGCATCCTCTTCCATCAACGTCCTAACGAAGAATGAAGGTTCCTTTAAATGATGTCATCCAAGATGGCATCCCTTGAATTCCGATTGGCTGATAGGATTCTTTCAGCCAATCGGAATTAATGTAGGAAAAATCCTATTGGCTGATGCATTCAGCCAATAGGATTGAGCTTGCATTCTATTGGCTGATTGGAACAGCCAATAGAATGTGAGCTCAATCCTATTGGCTGATTGGATTAGGATTTATTTTACAGGTACTTTTGTATTTATTTTAGTTAGGTAGCTATTAAATAGTTAATAACTATTTAATAACTATTCTACCTAGTTAAAATAAATACAAAGTTGCCTGTAAAATAAAAATAAACCCTAAGCTAGCTACAATGTAACTATTAGTTATATTGTAGCTATCTTAGGGTTTATTTTATAGGTAAGTATTTAGTTTTAAATAGGAATTCTTTATTTAATTATAGTTATTTTATTTAGATGTATTTAAATTATATTTAAGTTAGTGGGTGTTAGGGTTAAGGTTAGACTTAGGTTTAGGGGATAATAACTTTATTATAGTGGCGACGGTGTAGGGGGGGCAGATTAGGGGTTAATAAATATAATGCAGGTGACGGTGGGCCCCGGGAGCGGCAGTTTAGGGGTTAAACAATTGATTTAGCTGCGGCGGGGTCCGGGATCGGCAGGATAGGGGTTAATAACTTTATGTAGGTGGAGGCGGTATAGGGGGTGGCAGATTAGGAGTTAATAGGTATAATGTAGGTGGCGGCGGGGTCCGGGAGCGGCGGTTTATGGGTTAATATATTTCTTAGAGTTGTGGCGGGGTCCGGGAGCGGCGGTTTAGGGGTTAATAACTTTAATTAGATGCGGGGGGCTCTGGGAGCGGTGGTTTAGGGGGTAAACAGTATAGTATAGTGTGGGTGCTTAGTGACAGTATAGCAAGAAAGCTGCGAATAAGCCGAAGAGCAGCGAGATCGATGACTGTTCGTTGGTGCGTGGCTTTTTGACTGCTTTCTTGATAAATTTGGCGAACGTATTCAGGTCCGCGGCGGCAATGTTAGGCAATCTTAGGCAAGCTTATTGGGGGCCGTCGAATGCAGGTAAGTAGACAGCTTGATAAATAGAGGCCCATGTCTCATTTTAATTTAGCTTTGTCTTACAAACTTGGACATAACATTACATAATCCATTCACATTGATCTATATTGATATGGATACTCTAATTCTCTTTTCTTGTTATTTTAAAATAAGAATCACGAATCAGAGTTGGGATTCCATTGTAATACAAATCTCAATTTATGAGTATTTGAAGATATTCCTTCGATTCTTGATATATTCATTTTAATGTAATCTTAGGGTCATGCATATTTTATATTCTGCCCCTGGGTAGTGCTTGATATTTTTTGGCTACATTTAGACAATAGTGATGTCACGAATTGTTTGCCAGCGAATAGTTCCCGGCGAACATAGAATGTTTGCGTTCGCCGCGGCAGGCGAACATATGCGATGTTCGATCCGCCCCTATTCGTCATCATTGAGTAATACTTTGACCCTGTACCTCACAGTCAGCAGGCACATTCCAGCCAATAAGCAGCAGACCCTCCCTCCCAGACCCTCCTACCTCCTGGACAGCGTCCATTTTAGATTCATTCGGAAGCTGCATTGTTAGTGAGAGGAGGGACAGTGTAGCTGCTGCTGATTTAGTAGGGAAATCTATAGCTAGGCTAGTGTATTCAGTGTCCACTACAGTCCTGAAGGACTCATCTGATCTCTGCTGTAAGGACAGCACCCCAAAAAGCCCTTTTTAGGGCTGCTTTTTTTTTTTCTCCCTGTGTAATCTAATTGCAGTTGCCTGCCAGCGTGTGTGTCAGACTCACAGCGTATACTGTGCCCACTTGCCCAGTGCCACCACTCATATCTGGTGTAACAGTAGTGTAGATTTAAAAAAACAACACTTTTTTGACTGTGTTAAATAATAGCAGTCAGTTTCCTTCACACGTGTGCGTTTCAGTGCCTGCCTGCCAGGGCACAGTGTCATCCCAGTGCAACTCATATCTGGTGTAACAGTAGTGTAGATTTTTAAAAAAACAACACTTTTTTGACTGTTTTAAATAATAGCAGTCATTTTCCTTCACACGTGTGCGTTTCAGTGCCTGCCTGCCACTGCACAGTGTCACCCCAGTGCAACTCATATTTGGTCTAACAGTAGTGTAGATTTAAAAAAAAACAACACTTTTTTGACTGTGTTAAATAATAGCAGTCAGTTTCCTTCACACATGTGCGTTTAAGTGCCTGCCTGCCAGGGCACAGTGTCACCCCAGTGCAACTCATATCTGGTGTAACAGTAGTGTACATACCTGATGTTTTAAAGCACATTATTCCCAACAATTTAGGAATGTTAGGTGATTTATGCCCTTTATGGATTAAAACCAGACTCTGCATCAACTAAGTAATTTTCCATGGGAGTTTTGCCATGGATCCCCCTCCGGCATGCCACAGTCCAGGTGTTAGTACCCTTGAAACAACTTTTCCATCACTATTGTGGCCAGAAAGAGTCCCTGTGGGTTTTAAAATTCGCCTGCCTATTGAAGTATATGGCGGTTCGCCCGTTCGCGAACAGTTGTGGAAGTTCATGTCCGCCGTTCGCGAACGCAAAATTTTAGGTACGCGACGCGATTAGACAACATCAACACATTTTTACATATGTGCAGATTAGAGAAATATACATCTCATATGTTTTGATATTTTCTTCTTATCATTAAAGGGACATGAAAACCAACATTTAACTTTTATGATTTAGAGAGAACGTGATTTTCAAAAACTTTAAAATTTGCTTCTATTATCTACCTTGCTTCAGTCTATTGTTATCCTTAGTTGAAAATCATATCTAGGTAGGCTCACGATCAGCAATGCGTTAGAAAACAAAAAGTATATTTGAAAGGTTTTTAAATCATGCAAATTAATACAATTACACATTTGGAGTTTCATGTCCCTTTAAGAGCAAAGGATAATTAAAGAATCTTGATGATATTCTTAAATTACATATTTGATTGTAATTGCATGCTCCATCCCATTCATTACATCAACATATGGACTAGACAATTAATTAACAGCGACATTGTCAAATAAAGATATTTTAATATTAAAGGGACACTTAACACTAACGCCTAGATTTAGAGTTCTGCGTTAGCCGTCAAAACCAGCGTTAGGGGGTCCTAACGCTGGTTTTGGCCACCCGCTGGTATTTAGAGTCAGTCAGGAAAGGGTCTAACGCTCACTTTCCAGCCGCGACTTTTCCATGCCGCAGATCCCCTTACGCCAATTGCGTAGCCTATCTTTTCAATGGGATCTTTCTAACGCTGGTATTTAGAGTCTTGGCTGAAGTGAGCATTAGAAATCTAACGACTAGACTCCAGCCGCAGAGAAAAGCCAGGAGTTAAGAGCTTTCTGTGCTAACGCCGGTTCATAAAGCTCTTAACTACTGTGCTCTAAAGTACACTAACACCAATAAACTACCTATGCACCCCTAAACCAAGGTACCCCCACATCGCCGCCACTCTAATAAAAATTTTTAACCCCTAATCTGCCGACCGTACACCGCCGCAACCTACATTATCCCTATGTACCCTTAATCTGCTGCCCCTAACACCGCCGACCCCTACATAATATTTATAAACCCCTAATCTGCCCCCCCCCAACGTCGTCGCTACCTTAGCTACAATTATTAACCCCTAATCTGCCGACCGGACCTCACCGCTACTCTAATAAATGTATTAACCCCAAAAGCTAAGTCTAACCCTAACACCCCCTAAGTTAAATATAATTTTATTCTAACTAAATAAAATAAATCTTATTAAATAAATTATTCCTATTTAAAGCAAAATACTTACCTGTAAAATAAACCCTAATATTGCTACAATATAAATTATAATTATATTGTAGCTATTTTAGGATTTATATTTATTTTACAGGCAACTTTGTATTTATTTTAACCAGGTACAATAGCTATTAAATAGTTATTTACTATTTAATAGCTACATAGTTAAAATAAATACAAAATTACCTGTAAAATAAATCCTAACCTAAGTTACAATTAAACCTAACACTACACTATCAATAAATTAATTACATACAAATACCTACAAATAAATACAATTAAATAAACTAACTAAAGTACAAAAAATAAAAAAAGAACTAAGTTACAAAAAATAAAAAAATAATTTACAAACATTATAAAAGGGCTTTTTGCGGGGCATGCCCCAAAGAATTATGCTCTTTTGCCTGTAAAAAAACATACAATACCCCCCCCCCAACATTACAACCCACGCCGGGTATCACCGATCCGCCCAGAAGAGGGTCCGAAGTCTTCCTCCTATCCGGGGCTGAAGAGGTCCATCATCCGGCTGAAGTCTTCATCCAAGCTGGGGCTGAAGAGGTCCATCATCCGGCTGAAGTCTTCATCCAAGCGGGGGCTGAAGAGGTCCATCATCCGGCAGAAGTCTTCATCCAAGCCGGGGCTGAAGAGGTCCATCATCTGGCTGAAGTCTACTTTCAAGCGGCATCTTCAAACTTCTTTCTTCCGGCTCCATCTTCATCCTGGCCGACGACTTCCCGATGAATGACGGTTCCTTTAAGGGACGTCATCCAAGATGGTGTCCCTCGAATTCCGATTGGCTGATAGGATTCTATCAGCCAATTGGAATTAAGGTAGGAAAATTCTGATTGACTGATTGGATCAGCCAATCGGATTGAACTTGAATTTGATTGGCTGATTCCATCAGCCAATCAGAATTTTCCTACCTTAATTCCGATTGGCTGATAGAATCCTATCAGCCAATTGGAATTAGAGGGACGCCATCTTGGGTGACGTCCCTTAAAGGAACCGTCATTCGTCGGGAAGTCGTCGGCCAGGATGGATGTTCCGCGTCGGCGGGATGAAGATGGAGCCGGAAGAAAGAAGATTGAAGATGCCGCTTGATAGAAGACTTCAGCCGGATTATGGACCTCTTCAGCCCCCGCTTGGATGAAGACTTCAGCCGGAAGATGGACCTCTTCAGCCCCGGATAGGAGGAAGACTTCGGACCCTCTTCTGGACGGATCGATAATACCCGGCGTGGTGAAGACAAGGTAGGAAGATCTTCAGGGGCTTAGTGTTAGGTTTATTTAAGGGGGGTTTGGGTTAGATTAGGGGTATGTGGGTGGTGGGTTGTAATGTTGGGGGGTATTGTATGTTTTATTTACAGGCAAAAGAGCAGAATTCTTTGGGGCATGCCCTGCAAAAAGCCCTTTTAAGGGCTGGTAAGGTAAAAGAGCTTTTCAATTTTTATTTTAGAATAGGGTAGGGCATTTTTTTATTTTGGGGGGCTTTGTTATTTTATTAGGGGGCTTAGAGTAGGTGTAATTAGCTTAAAATTTTTGTAATATTTTTATAATGTTTGTAAATTATTTTTTTATTTTTTGTAACTTAGTTCTTTTTTTATTTTTTGTAACTTAGTTCTTTTTTTATTTTTTGTACTTTAGTTAGAGTTTTTATTTGTATTTATTTGTAGGTATTTGTATTTATTTTATTTATTGATAGTGTAGTGTTAGGTTTAATTGTAGATAATTGTAAGTAGTTTATTTAATTTATTTATTGATAGTGTAGTGTTAGGTTTAATTGTAACTTAGGTTAGGATTTATTTTACAGGGACTTTTGTAATTATTTTAACTAGGTAGCTATTAAATAGTTATTAACTATTTAATAGCTATTGTACCTGGTTAAAATAAATAAAAAGTTGCCTGTAAATTAATATTAATCCTAAAATAGCTACAATATAATTATTATTTATATTGTAGCTATATTAGGGTTTTAGGGTTAGGGTTAGACATAGCTTTAGGGGTTAATACATTTATTAGAGTAGCGGTGAGGTCCGGTCGGCAGATTAGGGGTTAATAATTGTAGGTAGGTAGCGGCGACGTTGGGGGGGGGGCAGATTAGGGGTTAATAAATATAATATAGGGGTCGGCGGGGGTTAGGGGCAGCAAATTAGGGGTTCATAGGGATAACGTAGGTTTGGGCGGTGTACGGAGCGGCAGATTAGGGGTTAATAGTATAATGCAGGGATCAGCGATAGCAGGGGCAGCAGATTAGGGGTTAATAAGTGTAAGGTTAGGGGTGTTTAGACTCGGGGTACATGTTAGGGTGTTAGGTGCAGACTTAGGAACTGTTTCCCCATAGGAAACAATGGAGCTGCGTTAGGAGCTGAACGGTGCTTTTTTGCAGGGTTTTTTTCAGCTCAAACGGCCCCATTGTTTCCTATGGGTGAATCGTGCACGAGCACGTTTTTGAAGCTGGCCGCATCCGTAAGCACCGCTGGTATTGAGAGTTGCAGTGGCGGTAAATATGCCTGTACGCTCCCTTTTTGGAGCCTAACGCAGCCCTTCTGTGAACTCTAAATACCAGCGGTATTTGAAAGGTGCGGGGGAAAAAAAGCATGCGTAGCTAACGCACCCCTTTGGCCGCAGAACTCTAAATCTAGCAGTAAATTTCTCTTTTGTGATTGAGATAGAGCATGCAATATTAATAAACGTTCTCATTTACTCCTATAATCAAATTTTCTTCATTCTCTTTGTATCTTTATTTGAAATGCAAGAATGTAAGTTTAGATGCTGGTCCATTTTTGGGGAACAACCTGAGTTGCTCTTGCTGATTGGTGTATAAATTCACCGACCAATAAACAAGTGCTTTTCATGGTTCTGAAACCAAATATTGCTTAGCTGTCTTATTTTTCAAAGAAAGAAAGCAAGAGAATGAGGACAAATTGATAATAGGAGTAAATTAGAAATATGCTAAAATTGCATACTCTATCTGAATCACAAAATTAAAGATTTGGGCTCAGTGTCCCTTTAATAATAAATATCTTCATTGATCCTTACACTGTTTTGATGAAACAATATTGATATCTATATCACATATTCACTCTTGGACTTCCTTTATATATATAAGCATACTCTAACAGCACCATGATGACATATTTTTACAAATATCTTCTGTTTTGCATTGTGATAAGTATGTCTTGTGTCCTAAAACAGATTACTGTACATTGCACAAATGGATCTATGTGCCACATGGCTTAGGTTCGATTTGTCACCAGTTGTTATTCCAAGTGTTGTGTGTGTATTATTTTAAAAACATGGATCAATACTTATATTTAGATATGCCATAGAATCATATGAGAAGAATTGGCTGTCTAATATAGTAAGACATCAGACATATGTGAAAGACATCATTGATTAACTCATAAATTTATGGTTCATATTAGTGCTCTATTCTTCACATTTCTAAGTATATTATTTGTTATATTCTCGACTAATGTGATTTAGTGATGTCCAAACTGTGTTCAATAATATATTTTAATATCATTAATAGATATAGTTGTTGTGGCGAGCATAGAGTGATCCAGCAGCAATGGTGACCTGCCTTTGCAGGATTCTGGTAAGTCCATTGACTCATTTATATGTCATTGAAGGTGTATTATTAATAAATATTATGATCATGATTCTGATGAAGCATTCCATTTGAATAAAACATATAATTTACTCCTCTGATTATATATATTTTTATTTTTTAAGATTAAGATCTCAAAGCTTCTTAGTCTAGACCTTTGTGCTTCAGAACATGGCTAGCATATGTTTTAAGCTTTTAAGAATATTTTAAAAATACAGACACTAAAATTTAATTATTACTCATCGATAATTACAAATCTTATTTCATTTGTATGTTCCATCAAAATGATGTAATTCCTAACTTTGGTTCAGTATCTCTTTAATGCAACATTGATGTGTGTCCTTGAGCAACAGTAAAATATGTTAGAATATAGGATTTTAACGTGTACACAACATATTATGTTTTACAGAGATTGATGTAACATGTGAGATGGAGGAGGAAGTGGCTCCCTTGGAGTCTGATGGTATGTCAAATATATCTAATATGTATCGAACACGTATTATTGTTTAAAAAACATTCTCTTGAAGAAAAGGAAAGTCTACAGCTTTGGCACTTTAAAATGTATTATTCCATTATTTTTTCAAATACACTACTGCCCCCTTTCTATATCATACAGCATGAACATATGTTTGTATTTTTCTTAAATTTATGTATGATTTGTCATTAATGACATAATGATGTCACATGCATATTCCATGCAAAACCATAATAATCATCTTCTGATTATCCAGTCATTGCTATTCATCTGAGTGCCTAGATGCAGACCATATCCTTATGTTATCATTGCTTATAAATTGTAAACCACTTCTAAGCATACATAAAACATCATCATGCTGAAATTCCTTGATTTAATTTCATGATGTATGAGATGTAAATATATTTAAAATATATTTATGTGTAGACTGTCCATTTCAATCTAACAAACATTAATATTCCACAAAATTAAAGCATGCATTGATGAATGTGTCTATTAATATTGGGATGACATACATTTAATCCTAATGTAAAAGAGAGATTCACAACATTTATCGGAAAATTGAATCAGATAGAAAAGATTATATTATTAATTGATAATATGAATGGTAGTATCTACTGTGTATATATTCTTTAGAGTAATTGATTGAAGCATCAAGCTTAGAATTAGACCATTAAAGATTACAAAGGCAATCACCAAAATATATATGTAAATCAGTGTTTACCTGGTTTAAAAGGCTAGCTTGATTGGCCATTTCATTTTCATAATATTACACACTTCCATATTATTCAATTGTTGAATATTCTGAAATCAATCACAGGCATGTGTCTAAAAGAACTCTATTGCATTTCAATCTCAATTGCATACATGCATACCGAAATATTATACAAAATATAAATATATTATCAATTCATAAATATTAGCACATAATGTTGCCTTTGATAAATATGATTTGTAATCTATTTATGAAATGTTACATGAAAAATAACAGTGAACATTCAGGCCTAGATTTAGAGTTTGGCGGTAGCCGTCAAAACCAGCGTTAGAGGCTCCTAATGCTGTTTTTTACCGCCCTCTGGTATTTGGAGTCAGTCAGGAAAGGGTCTAACGCTCACTTTGCAGCCGCGACTTTTCCATACCGCAGATCCCCCTACGCCATTTGCGTATCCTATCTTTTCAATGGGATCTTTCTAACGCCGGTATTTAGAGTCTTGGCTGAAGTGAACGTTAGAAATCTAACGACAAAACTCCAGCCGCAGAAAAAAAACATTTGTTAAGAGCTTTCTGGGCTAACGCCGGTTCATAAAGCTCTTAACTACTGTGCTCTAAAGTACACTAACACCCATAAACTACCTATGTACCCCTAAACCGAGGTCCCCCCCACATCGCTGCCACTCTAATTATATTTTTTAACCCCTAATCTGCCGTCCGCACGCCGCCGCCGCAAGCTACGTTATACTTATGTACCCCTAATCTGCTGCCCCTAACACCGCCGACCCCTATATTATATTTATTAACCCCTAATCTGCCCCCCTCAACGTCGCCTCCACCTGCCTACACTTATTAACCCCTAATCTGCCGACCGCACCTCACCGCTACTATAATAAAGTTATTAACCCCTAATCCGCCTCACTCCCGCCTCAATAACCCTATAATAAATAGTATTAACCCCTAATCTGCCCTCCCTAACATCGCCGACACCTAACTTCAATTATTAACTCCTAATCTGCTGACCGGATCTCACTGCTACTCTAATAAATGGATTGACCCCTAAAGCTAAGTCTAACCCTAACACTAACACCCCCCTAAATTAAATATAATTTAAATCTAACGAAATAAATTAACTCTTATTAAATAAATTATTCCTATTTAAAGCTAAATACTTACCTGTAAAATAAACCCTAATATAGCTACAATATAAATAATAATTATATTGCTGCTATTTTAGGATTAATATTTATTTTACAGGCAACTTTGTATTTATTTTAACCAGGTACAATAGCTATTAAATAGTTAAGAACTATTTAATAGCTAAAATAGTTAAAATAATTACAAAATTACCTGTAAAATAAATCCTAACCTAAGTTACAATTAAACCTAACACTACACTATTAATAAATTAATTAAATAAATTAGCTACAAATAACTACAATTAAATAAACTAACTAAAGTACAAAAAATAAAAAAGAACTGTTACAAAAAATAAAAAAATATTTACAAACATCAGAAAAATATTACAACAATTTTAAACTAATTACACCTAGTCTAAGCCCCCTAATAAAATAACAAAGACCCCCAAAATAAAAAAATGCCCTACCCTATTCTAAATTTAAAAAGTTCAAAGCTCTTTTACCTTACCAGCCCTGAAAAAGGGCCATTTGCGGGGCATGCCCCAAATAATTCAACTCTTTTGCCTGTAAAAAAAACCATACAATACCCCCCCCAACATTTCAACCCACCACCCACATACCCCTAATCTAACCCAAACCCCCCTTAAATAAACCTAACACTAAGCCCCTGAAGATCTTCCTACCTTATCTTCACCATGCCAGGTTCACCGATCCGTCCTCCGAAGTCTTGATCCAAGCCTCCGAAGTCTTCATCCAAGCCCAAGCGGGGGCTGGCGATCCATAATCTGGCTGAAGTCTTCTATCAAGCGGTGGCTGAAGAGGTCCAGAAGAGGCTCCAAAGTCTTCATCCTATCCGGGAAGAAGAGGAGATCCGGACCGGCAACCATCTTGATCCAAGCGGCATCTTCTATCTTCATCCGATGACGAACGGCTCCATCTTGAAGACCTCCAGCGCGGATCTATCCTCTTCTTCCGATGTCCAACTGAAGAATGAAGGTTCCTTTAAGGGACGTCATCCAAGATGGCGTCCCTCGAATTCCGATTGGCTGATAGGATTCTATCAGCCAATCGGAATTAAGGTAGGAAAATTCTGATTGGCTGATGGAATCAGCCAATCAGATTCAAGTTCAATCCGATTGGCTGATTGGCTCAGCCAATCAGATTGAGCTCGCATTCTATTGGCTGATCGGAACAGCCAATAGAATGCAAGCTCAATCTGATTGGCTGATCCAATCAGCCAATCAGATTTGAACTTGAATCTTGAGGCACTCTTGAGAAAGTCACGCCGAGACGTGACGAAACGCGTAGAGAACCGCCCACTGCCCGCCCACCCTCTGAGCTAATCGTTCCTGTGAAGCCGCCCCAGCTCTAAGTCTGCAGCTACGAGCTTGGAGGTTAAAAGAGCCGAGGAACTTTTTGCACTCTCAGCTATAACGCACACTTAGCTTGCCATTTCACTTGTCACCTGTTTTAATATTGATTCAGAACTTTGGTCCACAATTGGCATGAATTTATGAACTTTGCTTGGAGGTAATTCCTCAAGGACCCACTCTGACATACCTGAATCTGGCAATACTAAGGAGGATACAAAGGGACAAGCTTACTCTGACATCTCATCAACACAGATGAATGCTGGCATAAGACGATAAGTCTATGGTTTTATTTCATATATATGCTGATTTTACATTTTTATTTTGTAAGTGGCCATTTGTCGTGTGTATTATTAAATTGATGTTACTCTGCATTTGAGTCCGCGCTCTTCTCTTCTCTATTTTTAGAGAAAAACGTGTTTGCAACCAAGGTCTGTGGAATCACCTGTTCCAGAGGAGCTGCTGGATCCTTTGCTTCACTTCATTTATCAATATATTTTTGGAATAAGTATCAAGAACTGTCCTTATATCTAAAACAATTTTTTGGACTTTGTGTTGTTGCTTTTTAATTTTGCACAACTATATATACATATATTTGCCAGATATTGCTATTTATTTATAATATAGAGTATTCTATCGGTTATTTCCAGATCATTGCGCTGCTTTGGTGTGTGTTTTACACACACCTAAAATCTGTATTCTACTTGGGGTACATGTTAGGGTTTTAGGTGCAGACTTAGGAAGTGTTTCCCCTTAGGAAACAATGAGGCTGCGTTAGGAGCTGAACGCTGCTTTTTTGCAGGTGTTAGGTTTTTTTTCAGCTCAAACTGTCCCATTGTTTCCTATGGGGGAATCGTGCGCGAGCACGTTTTTGAAGCTGGCCGCGTCCGTAAGCAACGCTGGTATTTAGAGTTGCAGTGGCGGTAAATATGCTCTACGCTCCCTTTTTTTGAGCCTAACGCAGCCATTCTGTGAACTCTAAATACCAGCGGTATTTAAAAGGTGCGGGGGAAAAAAGCATGCGTAGCTAACGCACCCCTTTGGCTGCAGAACTCTAAATCTAGCCGCTAGAGTTTAAATGATCTATTAAATCTTCTAAGTAATTATATTTGATTCCAATCAATCAATAACTTAAAACATAGTCATTATTGTGACATTGTATCAATATTTTATGAAAACAAGAATCAAGACTTTAACTAATGTATAATATTTATTTCTTTCAAGATAATAATACTTATTGATATCATATGTCAAATTATTATATATTTCAGATGGACCTTCCACTTCTGGGCATCAGCCTCCTGCCCCTCCCCAGTCAGAAGTCCCTCCCCAGTCAGAAGCCCCTCCCCAGCCACAAGCCACTCCCTAGTCAGAAGCCCCTCCCCTCCCCAGCCCAAAACCACTCCCGGTCCTTCCCATTCCTCCTATCCTGTCCCTCCCAAAAAATGCCCCTTTGCCCCCCCTCGCCGCTCTCCCTGTATTGCCGCCCATACAGCTACCCCACCTGCCCAGCCCCCAACTCACCAGGCCCCTGACTAACCAGCTGTACGGGCTACCCCAGAGTGGCAGCCCAATCCCATCCATCACCCCTCCCCTCTCCATCTATACTTTTAACCCAGTCCCCACCTTCATTCTCCTGGGTGTCAGATTGTCCTTCCCAGCCACAGATGTAAGTATCATTACAAATCCACATAATAACATACTTTCTTAAAGGGACATTATAGTGATATAATTAGACATAAATGTATTTTTAAATTCTAAAATGTTTTGATAAACCTTTTCTTTATTTTATTAATCTAAAATGTTTAAGATATTCAGTTTAGTGAAATCAACATCCACATTTTCGAATATCTAAATGATATTGCCTAGATGTTGTATATCTATTCTGTATATATGACAATATTTTGTATTTGTTATCACTGCCCTTTTCACAGTGTGTCATAAACCAAAGAAATATATTTTTTAAGATTGATAGGGTTTTGATTTGTGTTAATATCTTTAAGGGACAGTATACTATAAAATAGTTTTTCCCTTAATGTGTTTACCATTAGTTTTTGTACCAGCTGCAGAGTATAAAATGTATGTGATTTGCTTTTTAAGGCTTCTTTGTGTATATGAATTAGCTGATTTTTTTGTTGTTTTCAAGCCACAACCTAATAAAATGGTTTGAACTTGGAGGTATTATCAGATCTCATTACTTTATCCCATTTTGGAAATATACATGCATCTTTATCTCATATAACTCCATATACCAATCACCAATACTTGGATAGAAGAATTGAAAAATAACGTTTTATTACCTTATCTCTTCTATAACTCACTGGGAGTGTAATTTCTTCTGCTTGCTGTGTTTACACAGCTTGGCCTCGAGGCCAAAAGGTTTAAGGATAGGTGTGGATACCACAGGCTAAATAAACTAGTTCAGATGCCACTGTAAGGACAATGGAAATACTTATAAACAATTTAATACACTCCAGCAGGTAAAGTGGATCATTATGAACCAATTAAAGGGGATAACATTTTTGAGTAAAATGTCCCTTTAATGGTTTATCTATGAAGAACATATTTAATGTGTAAATCTTCTATATAGAATATTTAATTATAATAATGAATTATCTTTCTATTATTACAATGTCTGTTTGCTCTCTTTTTATTATGTGCTGGAATTAACAATAATTTTCATACTTTATTTTTGTTTAGGTTGTAACTCAGCATGGTTAACGCTGGAGGCTCTGGCACGTATAGAGCAGACCATGCTGAGGAACAGTGTGTTTCTGGGAAGGATGCACAACACCATGCATACACAGCTGTGGATGCAGCGCTTGACTCTAGAGCGCATTCTGCATTTAGAGTCAATGCATGAATCCGCAGATGGTAATGCACAGGACGATGAGGGTGATGCTGATGCCCCTTAAGAGGAGGATCCGGAGATCATCCGAGGGTGCAGATACAAATCTTCCGTCCACATGTTACTTTGTTTGTATTTATTGTTGCCATTTGGCCTTTTTTGTTTTTTTATTTCACCTTGTCAGATGGCTCCAATAGGGATGTGTTGGCCCTTGTCAACTCCCTCCAAGTACTGTGATGCACTCTTTCAACTTGTCAGATGGCTCCAATGGGGCTGTGTTGGCCCTTGTCAACTCCCTCCAAGGACTGTGATGCACTCTTTCAACTTGTCAGATGGCTCCAATGGGGCTGTGTGGCCCTTGTCAACTCCCTCCAAGGACTGCGATGCACTCTTTCAACCTGTCAGATGGCTCCAATGGGGCAGTGTTGGCCTTTGTTAGCCCTTGTCAACTCCCTCCAATGACTCGTGATGCACTCTTTCAACTTGTCAGATGGCTCCAATGGGGCTGTGTTGGCCCTTGTCAACTCCCTCCAAGGACTGTGATGCACTCTTTCAACTTGTCAGATGGCTCCAATGGGGCTGTGTTGGCCTTTGTTGGCCCTTGTCAACTCCCTCCAAGGACTGTGATGCACTCTTTCAACCTGTCAGATGGCTCCAATGGGGCCGTGTTGGCCTTTGTTAGCCTTTGTCAACTCCCTCCAAGGACTGTGATGCACTCTTTCAAGTTGTCAGATGACTCCAATGGGGCTGTGTTGGCCCTTGTCAGCTCCCTCCATGGACTGTGATGCCCTCTTTCACCTTGTCAGATGGCTCCAATGGGGCTGTGTTGGCCTTTGTTGGCCCTTGTTAACTCCCTCCAAGGACTGTGATGCACTCTTTCAACTTGTCAGATGGCTCCAATGGGGCTGATTTATCAATATGACTTTTTGTAACGTTATCTTATTTCTTTATGTTTTATGACATAATAATAAAAAAATTTCATTAATATATTATTTGTCCTCTTTATTCATGGCGTTTATTAAAATCTATATTTTATGTGGTTAATCCTTAAAGGGACATGAAACCAAAAAATGTTCTTTCATGATTCAAATATATAATACAATTGTCAATAAATGTAATATTTACATTTCTTATTTAATTTGCTTAATTTTCTTGATATACTTTGCAGAAAGGTTTATCTTTGCAAGATCACGAGTAGCAGAGAACTGAGGTTCTAGATGTTGATTGTTGTTTGTATATATATATATATATATATATATATGGTTGTTGTTGGTTCATCCATGTGTTAATTTCTGAACTATTCGTGAATTGATGCATCTTTAACAAATGATCCCAAGATTATTAAACTGAGATAATCGATGTAAATTATGAATTTGATGGAAATAGTATCCTCTCTGTGATCCTGAACTTAATTGTTTGTATTTCATGTACCTTTAAGTGATGCAGACCACAATTCTTAAGGAATGGATATTCATTTCTAATGTATTTTTGTCCTTTTTACATCAACATAGACATATAACATTTTTAAAACAGACTATTATTTGAATGTTGACAGCACATCTATTCCAATTTCACTTATATCTTATTGTAGTAGCTGGTGCATGGCGGGCTGCTAGTGCACAGCAGGCTGCTGGTGCAGGAGGGGCTGCTGGTGCAGGAGGGGTTGCTGCAGGGATCTCTTCTGCAGTGGGGGCTTCTTCAGAGGATGAGGAAAGAGTGATGTCTTCCACGTCTCCCTGAGGTGGCGAGTCATCTGCACCACTCTCATACCTGGGTGAAGGAGGAGCCTGTGGGTGCTGTGCTGCCTCCTCCCTGGGCTCAGACTCTGTATATTGTAAAAAGAAAGAAATTGATATATTAGCACAGTTCCAAATAAAGATGTAAATGCTTTTGCTTACAATAGAATTACGAAGGCAGCCTCATTAATACACTTTCAAATACAACAATCAATACCATTTCCACATTTTCTAAACTGTGTTTCTGATATCTATATGGTCAATCTGAATGTGTTTTTGCGTTTGTTTTCAGTCTGTTTAAATGCACACCTAATCTGTAGACTAGATCCTAATGTGATGGCTTTTCGTGAAATGCAACTTTTGCAAGGTAATTGTGAATGCGTTTACGTAATAATGTCTAAAAATGTGTAATTGCGTTAATCATATCCTTAAATACATTCTTTATTTTTGATGTAAAGAGATTATTAAATGAGCTTACCGGAAGATGAGAGTGGCAGGTTCCCGGTATCGACTCCTCTAATACCGACTATGGCCACCTCGGAGATGCTGGGATGCAACATTTCCTCCCATTGGGAATATTCCACGATCATTTCAGGACCGCCACCGGTCCCTGTTTATATTGGTTCTCCCTTAAGAGCTTTCTTTTGAGTTCCATTTTGCAGTCCCGGTAGCGATGCTGTATGGACTTGACATCCCTGTTATGGACCCCCACTGCATTAACGGCATCCCTGATCTCCAGCCATAGCTTCCTCTTCTCCTTAGGGGTGGTCTTCTGAGCCTGCAGCCTCCTAGCCCTCTCCATATAAGACTCTATGAGGGCCTCCTCATCCATATTATATTTCGCCTCGCTAGTCAGCTTGGCTTTCCCCTGTGATGTCAGCCTCTGTTTCCCGGACTGTGAAGCTCTACACTGCACGACACTGGGCCCAGCCACTTGTTCATCTTGAACAAAGTTGCCGGGTCCACCCACCGCTTCCTCCCCCCCTTATCTCCCCCTTCCTGTCCCCCTTCCTGTCCTGTTCCTCTACCTCTCCCCCTCCCCCTCTCCGGCCTAACCTCCTGCCTAACCTCCTCTACAAGCTCCACACTAACCTCCGGCCTGATGAGCTCTAATAGCTGCGGGCTAATCTGCCCCCTATCCCCTCCCTCCCAACAAACTCAAACAAAAAGTGAATGTGCCCAAATGAGGGGGTAAAAATAAATAACAAAAATTAAAAAGTGCTCAAAGTGTGAAAGGGATATAAATAAAAGAGGGTAAGGGGTATTAAACAGACAAAAATGTAGAAAGACTAAAATGAGGATATGTAAACAAAATCTAACTATGGAATGGGTATGGGCTTACAGGGAATGGGGTATGGGCTTACAGGGAATGGGGTATGGGCTTACAGGGAATGGGTATGGAAGGAAAGGGAATGGGGTATGGAGTGTAGTATGAGAGAGGATGGGGTATGGAGTGTATTTAGTGTTATTGATAAGTGTATGTATGAATTGAATGTGTTTGCGTGTAAATGTGTTAAGTATTCAGAAAAACCACTCACACACTCACCCAAACAAACTCTTGCTCACTACCACTCTCTCACACTACCACTAACTCACTATCTCACACTACCACTAACTCACTATCTCACACTACCACTAACTCACTATCTCACACTACCACTAACTCACTGTCTCACACTACCACTAACTAACTCACTATCTCACACTACCAATAACTAACTCACTCTCACACACTACCACTAACTAACTCACTATCACTAAATCTCACAATACCAGTAACTCGCTAAATCTCTCTAATCTCACAAAATTCTCCAGCAACACAGTCAAAGAAGCCATTCTTGTAGCGTGCTTATATACCCTATGTAAATGTTTAATGATGTACCGGTTTGCAAAGTAAAGGATGTTCAGATGTGCTTTGTTAGTAATTAGTATGTGTGCAATGTGTATTAGTTGTGTGAATTTGCACATGCTCATATTGAGTTATTATTTGTGGAATGTGTGTAATGTGATGATGTCATAGTGATTGTTTTGCATAGCATTGTCCAAAAATATTATCTGTAAATGTAAATGTTGGTTTGTGATGGTGTCGCATTTGTGAAGTGTTGTAAATGTTTCTTTGTACTAATGTTCCGTAATCTTGAATGCAAATGTTTTGTTTGTGTATGAGTGTGCAATTCTTTTTTCGTGTTGTTTTGTTCTGTGTTGCAAGATCGTAAGGTATTTATGTATTCCTCTTTTAATGTAAATGTTGTGCATTCATTTTCTTTTCCGATTGTGAATGTGTAATGCGTATGTGCTATGTTGCGTGATTGTTGTTTGTACATTTGATGTGTGTTTTTGTTGTGCATTATGTGGTATACGTAATATGACAGAGCAGTGTGTATTTCTCGAGAGATCGAGTGTTAGCTGAAAAATCCATGCTTCTTTCATTTATCATTGATCTCTATGGGAGAATGTTTAACGCTGCCGTGATTACGCGTAAAAAATAAACGTGGTAGTCATGTTACCGCGGCACGTTACCAGAATGTTTTGAGACTCGTAATACCAACGTTAAGAAAAGTGCCCAATGGAAATAAAGTACACGTAACTAATGCACCACTCCTAATGCACAACTCGTAATCTAGCCGGTATTTTCTTGATGTCGCTGTTTGCTTTCTAGCCACTAGATGTCATCTGAGATACCTATGATATTTTTTCATTTTATACAAGAAACAGTTGCCTAGATTTCAGTCCATTGTTTTAATGGTGTTGTGTCTTTTTTATGGTTTCATTATCCTGCTATTGGCTGAAACTATAGTAATCCAACCACTTTTTAACTACCTGTGGTAAAAAACCCTGAAGCTGAATCCTCAATATGGACCCAAAAAGGCTTTTGGTGTCTCTTTCAAACCTAAAAATATCCTGAAGCCATATTTTTAAATACTGTCTATGAAATACCACTGAATACCCAATTATATAAAATGTTTTTAAATAAAAACTTACAAAATCATTATATGTTGCTGTAAATATGTTTAAAGACAACCATACTTCACCTAAGCCTCCAACTTATAGTATTGTGCCCACCTCTGCTGCTCTGCTACAATTTACAATTTTTATATCAATATTAGGTACCAGAGTGGCCCCTGTAGCTTGTCTTTCTTACACTCTATTGGAAACCAAAATGAAACCTCTCATCCATCTAAAAACACTTACATGAAAGTTACAAAGGTTACCCTAAAATCTTAAAATCCTATGAACTCTAGATCATAGATATATACAGCTTAGGGCAAAATGTAGCTGTCTATGTCCTCATGAATCTTCATTCATCTACTCCATCCCCACCACTTATGACCCAGTTTATATTTCCTAGAAACTAATTTTGACTTAACATCTTCTGATAACCATTCTAACTTAAAGGGACAGTCTACACCAGAATTTTTATTATTTTAAAAGATAGATAATCCCTTTATTACCCATTCTCCTGTTTTGCATAACCAACACAGTTATATTAATATACTTTTAACCTCTGTGATTATCTTGTATCTACGCCTTTGCAAACTGCCCCTTTATTTCATTTTTTGACAGACTTGCAGTTTAGTCAATCAGTGCCTGCTCCCAGATAACTTCACGTGCACGAGCGCAGTGTTATCTATATGAACACATGAACTAACACCCTCTAGTGGTGAAAAACTGTTAAAATGCATTCTGAAAAGAGGTGGCCTTCAAAGTCTAAGAAATTAGCATATGAACCTCCTAGGTTAAGTTTTCAACTAAGAATGCCAAGACAATTGGAAAATTGTTTAAAATGACATGCCCTATCTGAATCATGAAAGTTTATTTTGACCTAGACTGTCCCTTTAAATGGACTTGTTGTTTTAGATGCCACCCTTGTCATCACCTCACTTCCTGGCTGGTACCTAGTCTTTTCTTGACTAAAAACTTCACCCTTTGTGACCTCATCCACCCTGTTGCCTATCAACAACAAATACAAACAACCAGAGAGTTTTTTAAGCTCTCAATAAACAATATTGTTATCACTTAATGTTTATAAGTTAATATATGTTTATAATACATTTTTTAGATTAAAAAGCTTTCTTATAATAATGAGTAGTCAGATAATATTTTTTATTTTTCTTCATATTTCATAGTTTAAAAATGTGTTGGTTTTTTTAAGGTATTTTGTTCTTTGTATAAAACTATGAAGTAGAGTGTTTGGTCAAATTTAAGATCGGAAGATAAAAAAAGTTGGTGAAAATCCTGGATACTTTGACTGAAAATAACAAAAATTACTTTTCAGATGCTAAGATGTGTTTAAAAAATATATATAATTTCTTGTAAAAATATTACCTGAGATTTGTAAATATTTAAAGAGAATAAGTCAAAATTAAATTTCTACGATTCAGATATTATGCTCCTAAACGGATAGCAAGGAAATTTAGCAAAATGTGATAGAAGCAAAGAAGAAAAATTTAATTAAAAAAAGACATGGCCTAAATGAATCATGAAAGTTTAATGTCTCTAAGTATTTGAAAACTCAGGGCTAGATTATGAGTGGAGCCGTAGTTTGTGCCCCCACTCAATCATTACCCTGCTAGACTTTGGCTTTTTGTGCATGTAAAACAAGTTGAAAGTAAAAAAGATTTTTGTTCACACAGTATCCCAAGGTGTACAAAAAGTCGAACTTCAAATGTCATCACCGTGTTTATGTATTCCCCCATAGACTTCAATAGAGCGAAACATGAAAAAATATATCAAGTAGCGCAAACCTCATCGCATTTATTCAAGTGCGGTAACCCAACATAAAATCTTAATATTTTACATTCCAATGTTCTTTACATCAAAGAATATGTCCTATTTATTCATATTTACATATTTATATACAGTATATATTATATATATATATATATATATATATATATATATATATATATATGAAGGCTTTTTGGTAAAATATATATCTATACCTATACATATAGATGATTACATATAGTTTTAGATATATACAGATTAATATAGAAATCTCTATTTAAAAACACAGAAGTGTACAGCACCACCGGTATGAGATATCTGATGCTCGTGGGGAAAAGGGGGACTGTTAACAGTGATGTGCAGTCACTAGAGGCAGGTGAGGCAGTGCTTCACCTCTCATATGGGCAAAAATATATTTTTTTATTGGCTTTAAAAAAAAAAAAATATTTTTTTTTTCCCATCATTTTTTTTTCTCACAGCTATATGTTGTGCAATGAAGAGGCACAAGCAGGTCTGCCCACCATTACACAACATGCTGCGCCATCTACTGGATGCAAGTGGTTAAGATCATTGCATGGCCCATTAACTGCTTATTTGAGGCAGTCCTATTTGGGCTGAACCAATCCAGCGAGAGGCATTAGTAAGTGGAACATAGGGTTGGGGCTGGATGTTAAATCATATAAAACAAAACAAAAACGGAAAAAAACAACTTTCATATATTTTGTTGCTGTCCTGTGAAGCTGCCAGCTTTGCTAAAGTGAAAAAGAGAGTTCTGTTCTTCCCCTCTAAGTGCAGTGGAATGTTCCACTGTCACTTCCTGAATCCTTACAGAGCAGGAAAAGAGGCACAGAGAGCAGTGAGTTTCAGCCACATCTTTTCAGCCACATCTTATTAAGTAAGATTTTACGGAAAGGGATTCTGTTAGTGAAAATGATAATTTAATGAATGTGGTTTAGTGTTTTTTTTTACTCTTTTACAGCAAAGGATCGTTTTTGTATTTTGTTTACTCAAACTTTACACCCACTAACTTAGCAGCTTGCCTCTGTACTTCACACTAAATTATAGACTAAATTTCTGAACTCTCTGTAGCTCTGCTGTTTTATTACTTTAAAATGCTGTGGTCCCCCCCCCCCTTGTGTGTGTGTGTGTGTCTCTCTCTCTATATATATCTAGCCATCTCTCTCCTTATGTGTTGTTCTCCCCCATGGTCTCTTTCTCTCTCTGTCTCTCTTCCTCCCCCTCTGAATCTCATCCCTTATGTAATGAAAGAATCTATAAGCATAATTTGCAGCATCAAAGTAAAAAGTATGTTTTAATGGGCATGGATTTCTAGATCTCATAATCAGAGCAAGCATTGTGTTATCTGGCAAGAGTTTCTGTTACAATCCTTTTAGACTAAAATCAGATGTTTACTAAGTTGACCAGTTTTCCAAGACACCATTTAAAGGGATATGAAACCCATATGAAACCCATATGCAAATTTAAATAAGTTTCCAATTTACATCTAATATCTTATTTTCTTCATTCTTTTGATGTCCTTTGTTGAAAATCATATCTAAATATGCTCAGTAGCTGCTGATTGGTGGCTGCACATAGATACCTCATGTGATTGGCTCACCCATGTGCATTGCTATTTCTTCAACAAAGGATATCTAAAGAATGAAGGCGTATCCTGCCACTGCCTCACCAGCCTCTGACGTCACTGCACGTCACTGACTGTTAACCCCTCACAGACTCCAGTATACAAAAACCCACAGCACCATCAGCTTTTCAGCATTTTATTAAGCTTCATAAAATGCTGAAAAGCTGATGGTGCTGTGGGTTTTTGTATTTAAAACTACTAAGAGCATATTCCTCTAAGTGAAGAACATTGGAATGTTAAATATTTACAGTAAATACATAGTTAAACACTTTATTAAATATGAATATTGCATAAATAGGCTTTTACATGTTTTCAATAGTTGGAAAAAAGTTCCAAAAGTGTTACCACCAAGGTTCCGTAGGGGGCGCACAAACAGTCCAAATGAAAAAATTCTGCCTACTCCAAGTAGGGGTCACAACCCAAAGTGATAACGATAAGATTCTGAATACAGTGGCTGCTCTTCTCCAAACGACCAATGAACATCTGAAGATAAATGAAAATAAAGAAGGCAACTCCTAGTGCAATATGTTTTCACAGTGTGAATGCAGTGTGTCAATGATACAATTATACTCACAAACAGAGCAGCACCCAATGTGCTTATTGGATCCTGCTGGGATCTCTCAGTGTCCCATCTCACTGATCACAGGTGCGGTGTCAGCTGCTCCCTGTTGATCTACTGGTTCTCAATCAGGATTAACGATGTGAGAGTGAAACAGTGTTTAAAATTTAAAAACACAGTTTATTAAAATCCATTAAAACAAAAGAGCATTTATATTGTGTATAGCTCTTTACAAAGTCAGTAAGTCTCATATAAAAAATAAATCACTAAGAAGACCCTTTACTTTTACCAAAGTGATTCTTGCTATCATTCTATATACATGTTGGCGAAGGAAAGGATATTTACTTTCCGGAAAGTAACATGTTAAAGGTGCTAAGATATGTCTTAGTTAGTATTCCACTATTCATTATTTGTAATGATACTCTTACCATTTGTTAAACATCTTTATGCAAGATATTTGTTTTGTTTGAGTGAGCACTTCATATAGGAAAATGTTCTGTTTGTAGATTACAGTATATTCCCTCAAATGAGCTCTAATATCTCTTCAGCATTTAATATATATAATTTTGGGCTCCCGCTATGTGTTTAATAATTTAAAAATATTTGTCCCAATGCTCTAGGCACATTTTAAAAGTGGAATTGTTTTCTTAACAGGCTGTTATTTTAGTTATCACTAAATAGAAAATATATTTTGTACTATAAGTCAGTTCTGTTTGATTGTTTAATCATTTTTTGCTGCTTATTTTAATTTCAAGACTACATAAACATATGAATTAATCTACACTGAATTGCATCAAATAGCCAACAATAAAATAATTAAAAAACAACATAGGTATGGGAATTTTGATAGCAGAATCATTTACTTATTAATTGCTTGAAGATTAATAAGAAATGCATCATCTTTCATCATAATAAACAAACTACACTACTATTAATTTGAACAAGAACTATCATCAGCTATATGTACTATAATCCTGGAGTGAATCAATCTTTCATATAGCACATTTGTCTTCTCTGTCATAGTACTTTGAAAGACTTCTCAAACTGAGATATTGCATTCTACAATACCAGAAAAAACGCATTCTTAGACAATGTACATCAAAGTAACATGGACGAACTGTCAGCATCAACTGAAATAAAAGAGGCACTTTAAAACAATCTATAAAAATACTCTTCAGAAAACTAGCTGCAAAAAAGCATTTTCTTTTCTTTCTTTTTTAATAAAATTTTTATTAGTACTCAAAAAAAAAAAGAACACCTAAAAAAAGAACAAATAAAAATATGTCAGGCTGGTGTTACATCCAGATACTCACATAATGAAGATTAAATAACTGTGTGCATACATTGTCTATATAGTAGACAAATGTACTCCATGTTTGCCCCACATACTTTAACCACATAGAAGAAAAGAGAAGGCTTTTATGATATATAACCTCAATAAATATCAAACTTATTGTTTATGTTGGCACATAAATCACTAGACTGTGAGACCAAATCTTTTAATCTAATATAGAGGCCACTCACTGACAATTACCACCATCAATAAAGTTTTATTGAGATATTATTGTATAAGTCTCTTGTAACATATGTCACCTAATAGGGATTTTGTGAAGCAAATACATATAGGAGTCCATGTAATTAGGCTCAAAATCATTAGCAGGAAGTACATTTTGGCAAAAAAACATTAATTAATTAAGAACTATACTGCCTAGATTATATATCAGGGATTAGGACCTTTAAACTTTTAAAGGGATACTAAACACAATTTTTTCTTGCATGATTCAGATAAGCAACTTTCTTATTTACTCCTATTATTAATTTTTCTTTGTTCTTTTGCTATCTTTATTTGAAAAGCCGGACAATTTTTGTTTAAGCACCTGGGTAGCGCTTGCTGATTGGTGGCTAAATGTAGCAGTGATGACCAACAACTCTAGCATCCCATATAATGAAAATTGATTTGATGTCCTCAGAACTCTCTTATTTACCTAATGCCACATTTCTATTACTGTGTGTCACATAATGCAAAGCCACCATTTTTTCTTGTGCAAAATTAGACCAGAAATGAAATATTCATATCTTGTATCTCCAACCTCACTTGTGTCTGATATACATAAAAAGCACCACCTGGCTCACCATTTTCTGTTTATGCGTCTCAGACATTAAAGTCATCAGTTGAAGGATTCCACACAATCTAGAAGTCACTGGAAGACTCAGCACCAATGTCTTCACTATTGCTATCCATCAGATTTCTCTCCAGACATTGCACAAGGATCCCTGAATTTGTCAGATTATCAGATATCTCCAGATAAACACTAGATCATAGCATAGATTCAGAAAGATCTGTAGATGCTGCTGGAGTATTGGGTAATTGGGGCAATTGCAAGCTGTATTGAGGCCCTTTCAGAAACATCCTTAGCAGGAGAACCAGGGGCAGATGTTCTTATGGCATCTGCCATAATTTCCAGGCTTTGGGCCTTTAAAAAATGTTTGGAAGTCCTGATAAAGCATATTCAAAATTCAACTCTCGCAGATTGTCCCAGCTCTTGGTAAAATCTCACTTAGACAACTTAGGGCTAGTTTACAAGTGGTGTATTATCTATTGGTTATAATAATAATAATTGGGCTTCTATGTATTCAAAATGTTTCATCTGCATATGGTCAACTTGCTTGCTCATGGACAACTCTCAGTACAATCATATGTGTCATATGTGTGCACTCACTGATGCCGAGGTTTATGACATTTACAGCATCTATACAAAGAACATCCGGCTAGATTACGAGTTTGGCGTTAGCCTTAAAAAGCAGCGTTGAGAGGTCCCAACGCTGCTTTTTAACGCCCGCTGGTATTACGAGTCTGGCAGGTACAGGTGTACCGCTCACTTTTCTTCCGTGACTCAAGCATACCACAAATCCCCTTACATCAATTGCGTATCCTATATTTTCAATGGGATTTGCCTAACACTGGTATTACGAGTATTGGCAGAAGTGAGCGGTAGACCCTATCCTGTCAAGACTTTTACCGCATTTAAAAGTCAGTAGTTAAGAGTTTTACACTACAACGCCGTAGCTTAAAACTCTTAACTAAAGTGCTAAAAAAGAAAATTTATGCTTACCTGATAAAGTGCTAAAAAGTACACTAACACCCATAAACTACCTATTAACCCCTAAACCGAGCCCCCCCCACATCGCAAACACTATAATAAAATTATTTAACCCCTAATCTGCCGACCAGACATCGCCGCCACTGTAATAAATATATTAACCCCTAAAACGCCACACTCCCGCCTCTAAACACTAGTTAAATTTTATAACCCCTAATCTGCCGTCCCAAACATCGCCGACACCTACCTACATTTATTAACCCCTAATCTGCCACCCCCAACATCGCCGCTACTATATTAAAGGTATTAACCCCTAAACCTAAATCTAATCCTAAATCTAATCTCCCTAACTTAAATATAATTTTAAATAATCTAAATAAAATTACTAAAATTAAATAAATTAATCCTATTTAAAATTAAATACTTACCTGTAAAATAAACCCTAAGCTAGCTACAATATAACTAAATAGTTACATTGTAGCTAGCTTAGGGTTTATATTTATTTTACAGGCAACTTCTGCCACTTAGAGGACCTCTTCTACCCGGATCGGATGAAGACTTCTGCCGCTCTGGAGGTCCACTTGTGCCCGGCAGGGTGAAGACGGCTCAAGGTAGGGAGATCTTCAGGGCGGTAGTGTTAGGTTTTTTTAAGGGGGGATTAGGTGGGTTTAGAGTAGGGTTGGGTGTGTGGGTGGTGGGTTTTAATGTTGGGGGGGTATTGCATTTTTTTTACAGGTGAAAGAGCTGATTACTTTGGGGCAATGCCCCACAAAAGGCCCTTTTAAGGGCTATTTGTAATTTAGTATAGGGTAGGGAATTTTATTATTTTGGGGGTCTTTTTTATTTTATTAGGGGGATTAGATTAGGTGTAATTAGTTTAAAATTCTTGTAATTCTTTTTTTTTAATGTAATTTAGTTTTTTTTTTTCCGTAATTTAGTTTATTTAATTTAATTGTAATTAATTGTAGATAGTTTAGGTAATTAGTTTAACGATAGTGTAGTGTTAGGTGTACTTTTGTACTTAATTTAACTAGGAAGTTATTAAATAGTTAATAACTATTTAATAACTATTGTACCTAGTTAAAATTAATACAAAGTTGGCTGTAAAATAAATATAAATCCTAAACTAGCTACAATGTAACTATTAGTTATATTGTAGCTCGCTTAGGGTTTATTTTACAGGTAAGTATTTAGTTTTAAATAGGAATAATTTATTTAATTGTAGTAAATTTATTTAGATGTATTTAAATTAAATTTAAGTTAGGGGGGGTGTTAGGGTTAGGGTTAGACTTAGGTTTAGGGGTCAATAAATTTATAATAGTGGCAGCGACGTTGGCGGCGGCAGATTAGGGGTTAATAAATTTAATATAGTTGCGGCAACGTGGGGGGGCAGATTAGGGGTTAATAAATATAATGTAGGTTTCGGCGATGTTGGGGGCAGTAGATTAGGAGTTCATAAGTATAATGTAGGTGGCGGCGGTGTCCGGAGCGGCAGATTAGGGGTTAATATTATAATGTAGGTGTCAGTGATAGCGGGGGCAGCAGATTAGGGGTTAATAAGTGTAATATTAGGGGTGTTTAGACTCGGGGTTCATGTTAGGGTGTTAGGTGCAGACATAAAATTAATTTCCCCATAGGAAACAATGGGGTTGCGTTAGGAGCTGAACGCTGCTTTTTTGCAGGTGTTAGGTTCTTTTTCAGCCAGCTCAGTCCCATTGTTTCCTATGGGGAAATCGTGCATGAGCACGTTTAGCCAGCTTACAGCTGACTTAAGCAACGCTGGTATTGAGGTGAGATGTGGAGCTAAATTCTGCTCTACGCTCACCTTTTTGTGGCTAACGCCGGGTTTAAAAAAACCTGTAATACCAGCGTTTTCTTAAGGGAGTGGTGGAAAAAAAAGGCTTGTTAGCACCGCACCCCTGTTACCGCAAAACTTGTAATCTAGGCGATCATTTGTTTATACTTTGTAATAAAAGATGACTCGAGGCACTTATACTGTCATAATCGGGATGTTTAGGAATGCCATCTTAAACAAGTAACATCTTGTCAAAGAAATGCCTCACACAGAGGATGCTTGGCCTGATCTCAAGAGAGACTAATAGAATATGGAAGGCATAGCTAATGTGTGGGAGATAATAAACTGCAATCATATTTCTCTGCGGCCACTGTGGAACCAGCAAATGGCATATCGCATCCGCCAACAATTTAATTCTATCAAATCAGGCCTCTGTAAAATGAAAATGAGGTGCATGACATAGTTTCTCCCACTCCCAGAATCACCCAAAGTAGTAATGAAGTCACTCAAAAGAAAGAATGAATCTTTTTTTTACTAAAGTGCGAGATTACGAGTTTGGCGTTAGCCTTAAAAAGCAGCGTTGAGAGGTCCAAACGCTGCTTTTTTCCTAACGCTGGTATTACGAGTCTTACAGGTACAGGCTCACCGCTCACTTTTCTTCAGCGACTCGAGGCTACCGCAAATTCCCTTACGTCAATTGCGTATCCTATCTATTTAATGGGATTTGTTTAACCCCAGTATTACGAGTCTTGGAAGAATTGAGCGGTAGACCCTCTCTTGTCAAGACTTCTACCACATTAAAAAGTCAGTAGTTAAAAGTTTTATGGGCTAACGCCGGAACATAACACTCTTAACTAAAGTGCTACAAAGTACATTAACACCCATAAACTACCTATTAACCCCTAAACCGAGGCCCTCCCCCACATCGGAAACACTTAAATAAATATATTAACCCCTAATCTGCCGACCGGACATCGCCGCCACTGTAATAAATATATTAACCCCTAAACCACCACACTCCCGCCTTGCAAACACTAGTTAAATTTTATTAACCCCTAATCTGCCGTCCCTAACATCGCCGACACCTATCTACATTTATTAACCCCTAGTCTGCCGCCCCCAACGTCGCCGCTATTATATAAAATGTATTAACCCCTAAACCTGTCTAACCCCAACCCTAACATCCCCCTAACTTAAATATAATTTAAATTAAACAAAATAAATTTAACATAATTAAATAAATTAATCCTATTTAAAAATAAATACTTACCTATAAAATAAACCCTAAGATAGTTACAATATAACTAATAGTTACATTGTAGCTATCTTAGGATTTATATGTATTTTACAGGCAACTTTGTATTTATTTTAACTAGGTACAATAGTTATTAGTTATTAACTATTTAATAACTACCTAGCTAAAATAAGTACAAAATTACCTGTAAAATAAACCCTAACCTAAGTTACAATTACACCTAACACTACACTATCATTAAATAAATTACCTGAACTACCTACAATTAAATACACTTAAATTAAATAAACTAAATTCCAAAAAAACAAACATTAAATTACAGAAAATAAAAAAAGAATTAAAAGAATTTTAAACTAATTACACCTACTCTAATCCCCCTAATAAAATAAAAAATTCCCCCAAAATAATAAAATTCCCTACCCTATACTAAATTACAAATAGCCCATAAAAGGGCTTTTTGAGGGGCATTGCCCCAAAGTAATCAGCTCTTTCACCTGTAAAAAAAAAACAATACCCCCCCAACATTAAAACCCACCCCCACACACCCAACCCTAAGTTAAAACCTACCCAATCCAAAAAACCTAACACTACCCCCCTGAAGATCTCCCTACCTTGAGCCGTCTTCACCCAGCCGGGCACAAGTGGTCCTCCAGAGGGGCAGAAGTCTTCATCCGAACCGGGCAGAGGAGGTCCTCTAAGAGGCAGAAGTCTTCATCCAAGTGGCATCTTCTAACTTCATCCATCCGGAGCGGAGCGGGTCTATCTTCAATCCAGCCGACACGGAGCCATCCTCTTCAAACAACGTCCTAACGAAGAATGAAGGTTCCTTTAAATGACGTCATCCAAGATGGCATCCCTTGAATTCCGACTGGCTGATAGGATTATATCAGCCAATTGGAATTAAGGTAGGAAAAATCCTATTGGCTGATCCAATCAGCCAATAGGATTTAGCTCGCATTCTATTGGCTGTTCCTACCTTAATTCCGATTGGCTGATAGAATCCTATCAGCCAATCAGAATTCAAGGGACGCCATCTTGGATAATGTCATTTAAAGGAACCGTCATTCGTCGCCGGGATCAATGGATGCTCCACATCGGATGTCTTCAAGATGGTGCCGCTCCTCGTCGGATGGAAGAAGATAGAAGATGCCGCTTGGATGAAGACTTCTGCCCATCTGGAGGACCTCTTCTGGCCGGATTGGATGAAGACTTCTGCCCATCTGGAGGACCACTTCGCCCGGATTCGTTGAGGACTTAGGCCCGGCTGGGTGTAGATGGCTCAAGGTAGGGAGATCTTCAGGGGGTTAGTGTTAGGTTTTTTTAAGTCGGGTTTGGGTGGGTTTTAGTGTAAGGTTGGGTGTGGGTGGTGGGTTTTAATGTTCGGGGGGTGTATTTTTTTTTTACAGGTAAAAGAGCTGATTACTTTGGGGCAATGCCCCGCAAAAAGTCTTGGAAGAATTGAGCGGTAGACCCTCTCTTGTCAAGACTTCTACCACATTAAAAAGTCAGTAGTTAAAAGTTTTATGGGCTAACGCCGGAACATAACACTCTTAACTAAAGTGCTACAAAGTACATTAACACCCATAAACTACCTATTAACCCCTAAACCGAGGCCCTCCCCCACATTGGAAACACTTAAATAAATATATTAACCCCTAATCTGCCGACCGGACATCGCCGCCACTGTAATAAATATATTAACCCCTAAACCACCACACTCCCGCCTTGCAAACACTAGTTAAATTTTATTAACCCCTAATCTGCCGTCCCTAACATCGCCGACACCTATCTACATTTATTAACCCCTAGTCTGCCGCCCCCAACGTCGCCGCTACTATATTAAATGTATTAACCCCTAAACCTGTCTAACCCCAACCCTAACATCCCCCTAACTTAAATATAATTTAAATTAAACAAAATAAATTTAACATAATTAAATAAATTAATCCTATTTAAAAATAAATACTTACCTATAAAATAAACCCTAAGATAGTTACAATATAACTAATAGTTACATTGTAGCTATCTTAGGATTTATATGTATTTTACAGGCAACTTTGTATTTATTTTAACTAGGTACAATAGTTATTAGTTATTAACTATTTAATAACTACCTAGCTAAAAAAAGTACAAAATTACCTGTAAAATAAACCCTAACCTAAGTTACAATTACACCTAACACTACACTATCATTAAATAAATTACCTGAACTACCTACAATTAAATACACTTAAATTAAATAAACTAAATTCCAAAAAAACAAACATTAAATTACAGAAAATAAAAAAAGAATTAAAAGAATTTTAAACTAATTACACCTACTCTAATCCCCCTAATAAAATAAAAAATTCCCCCAAAATAATAAAATTCCCTACCCTATACTAAATTACAAATAGCCCATAAAAGGGCTTTTTGAGGGGCATTGCCCCAAAGTAATCAGCTCTTTCACCTGTAAAAAAAAACAATACCCCCCCAACATTAAAACCCACCCCCACACACCCAACCCTAAGTTAAAACCTACCCAATCCAAAAAACCTAACACTACCCCCCTGAAGATCTCCCTACCTTGAGCCGTCTTCACCCAGCCGGGCACAAGTGGTCCTCCAGAGGGGCAGAAGTCTTCATCCGAACCGGGCAGAGGAGGTCCTCTAAGAGGCAGAAGTCTTCATCCAAGTGGCATCTTCTAACTTCATCCATCCGGAGCGGAGCGGGTCTATCTTCAATCCAGCCGACACGGAGCCATCCTCTTCAAACAACGTCCTAACGAAGAATGAAGGTTCCTTTAAATGACGTCATCCAAGATGGCATCCCTTGAATTCCGACTGGCTGATAGGATTATATCAGCCAATTGGAATTAAGGTAGGAAAAATCCTATTGGCTGATTGGATCAGCCAATAGGATTTAGCTCGCATTCTATTGGCTGTTCCTACCTTAATTCCGATTGGCTGATAGAATCCTATCAGCCAATCAGAATTCAAGGGACGCCATCTTGGATAATGTCATTTAAAGGAACCGTCATTCGTCGCCGGGATCAATGGATGCTCCACATCGGATGTCTTCAAGATGGTGCCGCTCCTCGTCGGATGGAAGAAGATAGAAGATGCCGCTTGGATGAAGACTTCTGCCCATCTGGAGGACCTCTTCTGGCCGGATTGGATGAAGACTTCTGCCCATCTGGAGGACCACTTCGCCCGGATTCGTTGAGGACTTAGGCCCGGCTGGGTGTAGATGGCTCAAGGTAGGGAGATCTTCAGGGGGTTAGTGTTAGGTTTTTTTAAGTCGGGTTTGGGTGGGTTTTAGTGTAAGGTTGGGTGTGGGTGGTGGGTTTTAATGTTCGGGGGGTGTATTTTTTTTTTACAGGTAAAAGAGCTGATTACTTTGGGGCAATGCCCCGCAAAAAGTCTTGGAAGAATTGAGCGGTAGACCCTCTCTTGTCAAGACTTCTACCACATTAAAAAGTCAGTAGTTAAAAGTTTTATGGGCTAACGCCGGAACATAACACTCTTAACTAAAGTGCTACAAAGTACATTAACACCCATAAACTACCTATTAACCCCTAAACCGAGGCCCTCCCCCACATTGGAAACACTTAAATAAATATATTAACCCCTAATCTGCCGACCGGACATCGCCGCCACTGTAATAAATATATTAACCCCTAAACCACCACACTCCCGCCTTGCAAACACTAGTTAAATTTTATTAACCCCTAATCTGCCGTCCCTAACATCGCCGACACCTATCTACATTTATTAACCCCTAGTCTGCCGCCCCCAACGTCGCCGCTACTATATTAAATGTATTAACCCCTAAACCTGTCTAACCCCAACCCTAACATCCCCCTAACTTAAATATAATTTAAATTAAACAAAATAAATTTAACATAATTAAATAAATTAATCCTATTTAAAAATAAATACTTACCTATAAAATAAACCCTAAGATAGTTACAATATAACTAATAGTTACATTGTAGCTATCTTAGGATTTATATGTATTTTACAGGCAACTTTGTATTTATTTTAACTAGGTACAATAGTTATTAGTTATTAACTATTTAATAACTACCTAGCTAAAAAAAGTACAAAATTACCTGTAAAATAAACCCTAACCTAAGTTACAATTACACCTAACACTACACTATCATTAAATAAATTACCTGAACTACCTACAATTAAATACACTTAAATTAAATAAACTAAATTCCAAAAAAACAAACATTAAATTACAGAAAATAAAAAAAGAATTAAAAGAATTTTAAACTAATTACACCTACTCTAATCCCCCTAATAAAATAAAAAATTCCCCCAAAATAATAAAATTCCCTACCCTATACTAAATTACAAATAGCCCATAAAAGGGCTTTTTGAGGGGCATTGCCCCAAAGTAATCAGCTCTTTCACCTGTAAAAAAAAACAATACCCCCCCAACATTAAAACCCACCCCCACACACCCAACCCTAAGTTAAAACCTACCCAATCCAAAAAACCTAACACTACCCCCCTGAAGATCTCCCTACCTTGAGCCGTCTTCACCCAGCCGGGCACAAGTGGTCCTCCAGAGGGGCAGAAGTCTTCATCCGATCCGGGCAGAGGAGGTCCTCTAAGAGGCAGAAGTCTTCATCCAAGTGGCATCTTCTAACTTCATCCATCCGGAGCGGAGCGGGTCTATCTTCAATCCAGCCGACACGGAGCCATCCTCTTCAAACAACGTCCTAACGAAGAATGAAGGTTCCTTTAAATGACGTCATCCAAGATGGCATCCCTTGAATTCCGACTGGCTGATAGGATTATATCAGCCAATTGGAATTAAGGTAGGAAAAATCCTATTGGCTGATTGGATCAGCCAATAGGATTTAGCTCGCATTCTATTGGCTGTTCCTACCTTAATTCCGATTGGCTGATAGAATCCTATCAGCCAATCAGAATTCAAGGGACGCCATCTTGGATAATGTCATTTAAAGGAACCGTCATTCGTCGCCGGGATCAATGGATGCTCCACATCGGATGTCTTCAAGATGGTGCCGCTCCTCGTCGGATGGAAGAAGATAGAAGATGCCGCTTGGATGAAGACTTCTGCCCATCTGGAGGACCTCTTCTGGCCGGATTGGATGAAGACTTCTGCCCATCTGGAGGACCACTTCGCCCGGATTCGTTGAGGACTTAGGCCCGGCTGGGTGTAGATGGCTCAAGGTAGGGAGATCTTCAGGGGGTTAGTGTTAGGTTTTTTTAAGTCGGGTTTGGGTGGGTTTTAGTGTAAGGTTGGGTGTGGGTGGTGGGTTTTAATGTTCGGGGGGTGTATTTTTTTTTTACAGGTAAAAGAGCTGATTACTTTGGGGCAATGCCCCGCAAAAAGTCTTGGAAGAATTGAGCGGTAGACCCTCTCTTGTCAAGACTTCTACCACATTAAAAAGTCAGTAGTTAAAAGTTTTATGGGCTAACGCCGGAACATAACACTCTTAACTAAAGTGCTACAAAGTACATTAACACCCATAAACTACCTATTAACCCCTAAACCGAGGCCCTCCCCCACATTGGAAACACTTAAATAAATATATTAACCCCTAATCTGCCGACCGGACATCGCCGCCACTGTAATAAATATATTAACCCCTAAACCACCACACTCCCGCCTTGCAAACACTAGTTAAATTTTATTAACCCCTAATCTGCCGTCCCTAACATCGCCGACACCTATCTACATTTATTAACCCCTAGTCTGCCGCCCCCAACGTCGCCGCTACTATATTAAATGTATTAACCCCTAAACCTGTCTAACCCCAACCCTAACATCCCCCTAACTTAAATATAATTTAAATTAAACAAAATAAATTTAACATAATTAAATAAATTAATCCTATTTAAAAATAAATACTTACCTATAAAATAAACCCTAAGATAGTTACAATATAACTAATAGTTACATTGTAGCTATCTTAGGATTTATATGTATTTTACAGGCAACTTTGTATTTATTTTAACTAGGTACAATAGTTATTAGTTATTAACTATTTAATAACTACCTAGCTAAAAAAAGTACAAAATTACCTGTAAAATAAACCCTAACCTAAGTTACAATTACACCTAACACTACACTATCATTAAATAAATTACCTGAACTACCTACAATTAAATACACTTAAATTAAATAAACTAAATTCCAAAAAAACAAACATTAAATTACAGAAAATAAAAAAAGAATTAAAAGAATTTTAAACTAATTACACCTACTCTAATCCCCCTAATAAAATAAAAAATTCCCCCAAAATAATAAAATTCCCTACCCTATACTAAATTACAAATAGCCCATAAAAGGGCTTTTTGAGGGGCATTGCCCCAAAGTAATCAGCTCTTTCACCTGTAAAAAAAAACAATACCCCCCCAACATTAAAACCCACCCCCACACACCCAACCCTAAGTTAAAACCTACCCAATCCAAAAAACCTAACACTACCCCCCTGAAGATCTCCCTACCTTGAGCCGTCTTCACCCAGCCGGGCACAAGTGGTCCTCCAGAGGGGCAGAAGTCTTCATCCGAACCGGGCAGAGGAGGTCCTCTAAGAGGCAGAAGTCTTCATCCAAGTGGCATCTTCTAACTTCATCCATCCGGAGCGGAGCGGGTCTATCTTCAATCCAGCCGACACGGAGCCATCCTCTTCAAACAACGTCCTAACGAAGAATGAAGGTTCCTTTAAATGACGTCATCCAAGATGGCATCCCTTGAATTCCGACTGGCTGATAGGATTATATCAGCCAATTGGAATTAAGGTAGGAAAAATCCTATTGGCTGATTGGATCAGCCAATAGGATTTAGCTCGCATTCTATTGGCTGTTCCTACCTTAATTCCGATTGGCTGATAGAATCCTATCAGCCAATCAGAATTCAAGGGACGCCATCTTGGATAATGTCATTTAAAGGAACCGTCATTCGTCGCCGGGATCAATGGATGCTCCACATCGGATGTCTTCAAGATGGTGCCGCTCCTCGTCGGATGGAAGAAGATAGAAGATGCCGCTTGGATGAAGACTTCTGCCCATCTGGAGGACCTCTTCTGGCCGGATTGGATGAAGACTTCTGCCCATCTGGAGGACCACTTCGCCCGGATTCGTTGAGGACTTAGGCCCGGCTGGGTGTAGATGGCTCAAGGTAGGGAGATCTTCAGGGGGTTAGTGTTAGGTTTTTTTAAGTCGGGTTTGGGTGGGTTTTAGTGTAAGGTTGGGTGTGGGTGGTGGGTTTTAATGTTCGGGGGGTGTATTTTTTTTTTACAGGTAAAAGAGCTGATTACTTTGGGGCAATGCCCCGCAAAAAGTCTTGGAAGAATTGAGCGGTAGACCCTCTCTTGTCAAGACTTCTACCACATTAAAAAGTCAGTAGTTAAAAGTTTTATGGGCTAACGCCGGAACATAACACTCTTAACTAAAGTGCTACAAAGTACATTAACACCCATAAACTACCTATTAACCCCTAAACCGAGGCCCTCCCCCACATTGGAAACACTTAAATAAATATATTAACCCCTAATCTGCCGACCGGACATCGCCGCCACTGTAATAAATATATTAACCCCTAAACCACCACACTCCCGCCTTGCAAACACTAGTTAAATTTTATTAACCCCTAATCTGCCGTCCCTAACATCGCCGACACCTATCTACATTTATTAACCCCTAGTCTGCCGCCCCCAACGTCGCCGCTACTATATTAAATGTATTAACCCCTAAACCTGTCTAACCCCAACCCTAACATCCCCCTAACTTAAATATAATTTAAATTAAACAAAATAAATTTAACATAATTAAATAAATTAATCCTATTTAAAAATAAATACTTACCTATAAAATAAACCCTAAGATAGTTACAATATAACTAATAGTTACATTGTAGCTATCTTAGGATTTATATGTATTTTACAGGCAACTTTGTATTTATTTTAACTAGGTACAATAGTTATTAGTTATTAACTATTTAATAACTACCTAGCTAAAAAAAGTACAAAATTACCTGTAAAATAAACCCTAACCTAAGTTACAATTACACCTAACACTACACTATCATTAAATAAATTACCTGAACTACCTACAATTAAATACACTTAAATTAAATAAACTAAATTCCAAAAAAACAAACATTAAATTACAGAAAATAAAAAAAGAATTAAAAGAATTTTAAACTAATTACACCTACTCTAATCCCCCTAATAAAATAAAAAATTCCCCCAAAATAATAAAATTCCCTACCCTATACTAAATTACAAATAGCCCATAAAAGGGCTTTTTGAGGGGCATTGCCCCAAAGTAATCAGCTCTTTCACCTGTAAAAAAAACAATACCCCCCCAACATTAAAACCCACCCCCACACACCCAACCCTAAGTTAAAACCTACCCAATCCAAAAAACCTAACACTACCCCCCTGAAGATCTCCCTACCTTGAGCCGTCTTCACCCAGCCGGGCACAAGTGGTCCTCCAGAGGGGCAGAAGTCTTCATCCGATCCGGGCAGAGGAGGTCCTCTAAGAGGCAGAAGTCTTCATCCAAGTGGCATCTTCTAACTTCATCCATCCGGAGCGGAGCGGGTCTATCTTCAATCCAGCCGACACGGAGCCATCCTCTTCAAACAACGTCCTAACGAAGAATGAAGGTTCCTTTAAATGACGTCATCCAAGATGGCATCCCTTGAATTCCGACTGGCTGATAGGATTATATCAGCCAATTGGAATTAAGGTAGGAAAAATCCTATTGGCTGATTGGATCAGCCAATAGGATTTAGCTCGCATTCTATTGGCTGTTCCTACCTTAATTCCGATTGGCTGATAGAATCCTATCAGCCAATCAGAATTCAAGGGACGCCATCTTGGATAATGTCATTTAAAGGAACCGTCATTCGTCGCCGGGATCAATGGATGCTCCACATCGGATGTCTTCAAGATGGTGCCGCTCCTCGTCGGATGGAAGAAGATAGAAGATGCCGCTTGGATGAAGACTTCTGCCCATCTGGAGGACCTCTTCTGGCCGGATTGGATGAAGACTTCTGCCCATCTGGAGGACCACTTCGCCCGGATTCGTTGAGGACTTAGGCCCGGCTGGGTGTAGATGGCTCAAGGTAGGGAGATCTTCAGGGGGTTAGTGTTAGGTTTTTTTAAGTCGGGTTTGGGTGGGTTTTAGTGTAAGGTTGGGTGTGGGTGGTGGGTTTTAATGTTCGGGGGGTGTATTTTTTTTTTACAGGTAAAAGAGCTGATTACTTTGGGGCAATGCCCCGCAAAAAGTCTTGGAAGAATTGAGCGGTAGACCCTCTCTTGTCAAGACTTCTACCACATTAAAAAGTCAGTAGTTAAAAGTTTTATGGGCTAACGCCGGAACATAACACTCTTAACTAAAGTGCTACAAAGTACATTAACACCCATAAACTACCTATTAACCCCTAAACCGAGGCCCTCCCCCACATTGGAAACACTTAAATAAATATATTAACCCCTAATCTGCCGACCGGACATCGCCGCCACTGTAATAAATATATTAACCCCTAAACCACCACACTCCCGCCTTGCAAACACTAGTTAAATTTTATTAACCCCTAATCTGCCGTCCCTAACATCGCCGACACCTATCTACATTTATTAACCCCTAGTCTGCCGCCCCCAACGTCGCCGCTACTATATTAAATGTATTAACCCCTAAACCTGTCTAACCCCAACCCTAACATCCCCCTAACTTAAATATAATTTAAATTAAACAAAATAAATTTAACATAATTAAATAAATTAATCCTATTTAAAAATAAATACTTACCTATAAAATAAACCCTAAGATAGTTACAATATAACTAATAGTTACATTGTAGCTATCTTAGGATTTATATGTATTTTACAGGCAACTTTGTATTTATTTTAACTAGGTACAATAGTTATTAGTTATTAACTATTTAATAACTACCTAGCTAAAAAAAGTACAAAATTACCTGTAAAATAAACCCTAACCTAAGTTACAATTACACCTAACACTACACTATCATTAAATAAATTACCTGAACTACCTACAATTAAATACACTTAAATTAAATAAACTAAATTCCAAAAAAACAAACATTAAATTACAGAAAATAAAAAAAGAATTAAAAGAATTTTAAACTAATTACACCTACTCTAATCCCCCTAATAAAATAAAAAATTCCCCCAAAATAATAAAATTCCCTACCCTATACTAAATTACAAATAGCCCATAAAAGGGCTTTTTGAGGGGCATTGCCCCAAAGTAATCAGCTCTTTCACCTGTAAAAAAAAACAATACCCCCCCAACATTAAAACCCACCCCCACACACCCAACCCTAAGTTAAAACCTACCCAATCCAAAAAACCTAACACTACCCCCCTGAAGATCTCCCTACCTTGAGCCGTCTTCACCCAGCCGGGCACAAGTGGTCCTCCAGAGGGGCAGAAGTCTTCATCCGATCCGGGCAGAGGAGGTCCTCTAAGAGGCAGAAGTCTTCATCCAAGTGGCATCTTCTAACTTCATCCATCCGGAGCGGAGCGGGTCTATCTTCAATCCAGCCGAAACGGAGCCATCCTCTTCAAACAACGTCCTAACGAAGAATGAAGGTTCCTTTAAATGACGTCATCCAAGATGGCATCCCTTGAATTCCGACTGGCTGATAGGATTATATCAGCCAATTGGAATTAAGGTAGGAAAAATCCTATTGGCTGATTGGATCAGCCAATAGGATTGAGCTCGCATTCTATTGGCTGTTCCTACCTTAATTCCGATTGGCTGATAGAATCCTATCAGCCAATCAGAATTCAAGGGACGCCATCTTGGATAATGTCATTTAAAGGAACCGTCATTCGTCGCCGGGATCAATGGATGCTCCACATCGGATGTCTTTAAGATGGTGCCGCTCCTCGTCGGATGGAAGAAGATAGAAGATGCCGCTTGGATGAAGACTTCTGCCCATCTGGAGGACCTCTTCTGGCCGGATTGGATGAAGACTTCTGCCCATCTGGAGGACCACTTCGCCCGGATTCGTTGAGGACTTAGGCCCGGCTGGGTGTAGATGGCTCAAGGTAGGGAAATCTTCAGGGGGTTAGTGTTAGGTTTTTTTAAGTCGGGTTTGGGTGGGTTTTAGTGTAAGGTTGGGTGTGGGTGGTGGGTTTTAATGTTCGGGGGGTGTATTTTTTTTTTACAGGTAAAAGAGCTGATTACTTTGGGGCAATGCCCCGCAAAAAGCCCTTTTAAGGGCTATTTGTAATTTAGTATAGGGTAGGGAATTTTATTATTTTGGGGGGATTTTTTATTTTTTTAGTGGGCTTAGATTAGGTGTAATTAGTTTAAACTTCTTGTAATTTGTTTACTGTAATTAAGAGGTTTTTTTGTACTTTAGTTAATTTTAGTTATTTTTATTTAATTGTAGGTAATTGTATTTAATTAATTTATTTAATTGTAGTATAGTGTTAGATGTAATTGTAACTTAGGTTAGGATTTATTTTACAGGTAAATTTGTAGTTATTTTAACTAGGTAGCTATTAAATAGTTAATAACTATTTAATAGCTATTGTACCTAGTTAAAATAAATACAAACTTGCCTGTAAAATAAAAATAAACCCTAAAATAGCTACAATGTAACTATTAGTTATATTGTAGCTATCTTAGGGTTTATTTTACAGGTAAGTATTTAGTTTTAAATAGGAATAATTTATTTAATTATATGAATATTTATTTAGATTAAATTAAATAATATTTAAGTTAGGGGGGTGTTAGGGTTAGACTTAGGTTTAGGGGTTAAACATTTTATTTATTTGTGGCGGGGTCCGGGATCGGCAGGATAGGGGTTAATAACTTTATGTAGGTGGTGGCGATATAGGGGGCAACAGATTAGGGGTTAATAGGTATAATGTAGGTGGCGGCGGGGTTTGGGAATGGCGGTTTAGGGGTTAATATATTTATTATAGTTGCGGCGGGGTCCGGGAGCGGCGGTTTAGGGGTTAATATATTAATTTAGTTGCGGCGGGGTCCAGGAGCGGCAGTTTAGGGGTTAATATATTTATTATAGTTGCGGCGGGGTCCAGTAGCGGCGGTTTAGGGGTTAATATATTTATTATAGGTGCGGGGGGCTCCGGGAGCGGCGGTATAGGGGGTAAAACAGTATAGTTTAGTGTGGGTGCTAGTGACAGTATAGCAAGAAAGCTGCGAATAAGCCGATGACTGTCAGTTAACAACAGTCCAATGCTCATCGCACCGTACTTGGTGCGCGGTTTTTCTGACAGCTTTCTTGATAAATTTGGCGAACGTATTCAAGTCCGCTGCGGCAAAGTTAGGCTCAGCTTAGGCGAGTGTATTGGTGCCGGCGAATGCAGGTAAGTAGACAGCTTGATAACTAGAGGCCATTGGGTCATGGACGTATAGCAATATTGCTTTTATAGCTCTGTATTGTTAGTTATGGTAATTAAAATGTCAATTCATAATAACTGATTGAAAGTCTATTATATAAGCACCTTGTTCAAAACTTTAAAATTACTAGTTTAATAGCTGTAGCATGACAATGAGAGAGAGAAATAATATAAAAGAAAAAATATATATATATATATTATTATAGATTAACTTCTTAGCATTTTATATGAAAAGTATTTGTTTGAACTGCATTTTTTAGAAGATGTTTACATGTTTTTAAAATACTGTTGATAGTTATTTTTGTGTGATAATGGGACTCTCCTTATCAATCTAATTATGAGTTGATATATTCCAGCATTCAGGATATAACGTGGTCAGATTGTGTAGTCAGCATTTAACAATTTATAGAGAGGTAGGAAGTAACATTGTACAGGTTATATAAAAAACAAAGGATAATTAAAAAACCTAAGGAGGCACATCTCTAGTCAAAAATAATGATCTACCTGGAGTCATTCTGAAGTAATCAATGACTCCAGACTAGTCATCAGAAGCCATTGAGAAATACGCCCACAGGCCGAAATATTTAAATGTGATGACTCTAGAGTCATTCACTGGCTGTTCGTGCTTATGAAGTAATCAGTAAGGTATTTTTTTAATCATTCTGAAGTCATCAGCCAGAATTGTTTACCTTAGCTGATGACTTTACAAGACGGATGATGTCTGATGATGTGCAAATTACTTATAAAGTAGTTTGAAGCTCATCAAATGAATCCAGGGTGGTCTCTAAAGTAATCCTGTTTGTCTTGGGATCTCTTTGGTAAAGATTTTATTTCACAGTATTATTCAAGAGTAAACCTATTTGCAGTCTTTTTTTTCCCATATACCTCAGTTTAATCCCAGAAGCTGCTGATGATAGCAGTGTGGCTTTTTTAGAAGGATGAGTTACCAACAGCCATTATATTGACTGTCACACAATCTCCACTTTCCACCAGTGGGTAGATTTTCAACCAGAGGCAATGACCCATCTGACACCTATCAAAATCTAAGAGGAAACTAGGTTGTCCTTTGCCCCATATGCATCCAGGAAACATAGTTTGATAGAAATCACAGGGAAATTGAGAAAGTGCAAACTAGGAAAGAAAATATCCACCATATGTGTATGTGCTACTATTTGTGCTACCTAGGTCATGAGAAGAGGAATATTAGTACGGAGGCTACTTCCATCTTACCTTTCTGCATTACAGCATTCATCCAAATGTACCACAAGCTCCTAGAATCTGCAAGTGGACTTCCTGGGTGGGAGAGCTGATGACTTTGTTTTTGCATTTTTCTAGCTTCTCATATATGTTGTTCTCATTACTTGATTATTACTGGGTATTTGTGCTTTCTTTTGCGCACTGAAATAATCTTAATATCAATTAACTTGCTTCATTAAGTCTCAATGCTAACTAACTAGTTTGTACTGTTTGACAATTTAAAATCTTGATGGGACAACAAAATTAAAACGTATCCCTTGTATTGTTTTAAGAGGAAAGCTTTGTAATATTTGGCACTTATTTCTGCTATGAACTGCCATTAAAATATATAATCCCAATTTTCAGAGAATATGTAAAAAAACCAGCAATCTAATGCTGTTTATTGATAACCATAGAATGTGTTGTTTTAACCATATATAAGAAGCAGCAGGCAAATCTAGTCTACCTGTAATGTAAGCCGTCATTACAGGTCATTCTTCAATTCTCTTGCTGTATGTGGCCAATAACCTCTTTTGGAAGTCCACTCCACACATTACTCATCCTTTCTGAAAAGAAGTGCTTATTCGTGTTCAACCTGAACTTCCATATTTACCTTTTCAGTAAGTCTATCTTCCAAGTATAATGGCAGAGAGTGTCAGAACAAACATGATCCTTGAGAATGGAATGCTTCAATTGATAAGTGCAACATAATGTTATATTTGGAATATACTTTTATCTCTGAGCATCTTATGTTTCATTTATCTTTGTATATATGAATGCTTCCTAAAATCAATTTTTTCAAAGTAGAATAGTGCAATATGTTTTTCAACTATTTGAATAAATATTGATCTTTAAGGGCATATACTATTTTTACAATATTATATATTAAAAGTAGAGATGCTACATAAAATAATAACAACTTTTAAACAACTTTTAAACCTGAAGTTTCCATCACTCCCACACAGCAGAAACAATTATTCATGGACTGACAAGAGCATATGCCTGAGTATTTAGTGCATGAACATGGAAGTTACTTGCATTACTGGTTACTTTAATTATCTATACTATAATCACATTTGTAACGCATTGCCGTCGCCAGATGCGCACGCATCCTCAAAGGAATGTTGGCTTACGCAAGGAAGAAAAAAGAATGTTGGCTGCGCGCGCAGCCAAAAGAGTCCACCTGGATGCAGCGTAGGCAAACAAAGCATTAAGGAAAAAAACACGCTACCACCAGCACGAAATATTAATGAAAAAAACATAGCCGCCCGCACGACATAACAAAAAAACACGTAACCGCCCGCATAAAATAACAAAAAAAAACCTAACCACCCACACAAAGTATAACAAAAAAAAAACTAACTGCCCGCATGAAGTATTATAAACACCAAAACTGCCAACACCCACATCGCAAAAAATAATAAAGTAATTAACCTCTAATACGCAAATTAAACAACGGAAATAACATAATTGAAATATTAACTCCTAAACCGCCAACCCCCCACATTGCAATAAACCTAATTAAACTATTATAAAATAAAAGTTTAAAATTACAGGAAAAAATAAACAATTATCAAAAATAATTTTTTTTAAACCTAATCCCTATGAAAATAAAAAGCCCCCCCAAAATAAAAACACCCCCTAATCTAAACTAAACTACCAATAGCCCTTAAAGGGCCTTTTGTAGGGCATTGCCCTAAGTTAAACAGCTCCTTTACATGTAAAAAAGTCCCCCATAACAGTAAAACTCCCCCACCCACCAAACCCCCTAAAATAAAAAACCTAACCCTAAAAAAACCTAAACTACCTACCCATTGCCCCTAAAAGGGAATTTGTATGGGCATTGCCCTTATAAGGGCATTCAGCTCTTTTACTGCCCTTAAAGGGCAATCAGGTCTTTCACAGCCCAAAAAATGCTAATCTAAAAACAAGCCGCCCCCATAAAAAAAAGCCTAAGACTAAGTCCCAAATAGGTAATCACTGTTCCTGAAGTCCGGCGGAGAAGGTCTTCTTCCAGTTGGCTCCATCATCTTCTATCGTCATCCGGAGCAAGGGTGGCGCGGAGCAGAGGTGCGGAGCTTGCTTCCCCGATGCGCTGATCCTCAGCGGCGGTTCTCAGAGGCGGTCTTCATCTGCGGCAGTTCTAAGCGGCATGTAGGCTCCTCTTCATGTGATCATCCGCCGCACACTGAAGATTGAATGCAGGGTATGCCATTTTTATTGGGGTACCTTGCATTCCTATTGGCTGAAATTTTGAAATCAGTCAATAGAATGAGAGCTACTGAAATCTTATTGGCTGATTTGAACAGCCAAAAGGATTTCAGTAGTTTTAATCCCATTGACTGATTTAAAAATTTTAGCCAATAGGAATGCAAGGTAGCTCAATTTAAATGCGGTACCTTCCATTAAAACTTTTAGTGTATGATGGAGATCGGATGAAGTGGAGCCTCCACGCTGCTGAAGACCGTTGGTGAGGACCGCTGCTGAGAACCGCCAGTCCGGATCCGCGCATCGGGGAAGACCACTCCGTACCTCCGCTCCATGCTGCCTTCGCCCCAGATGAAGATAGAAGATGATGGAGCCGCTGGGAGAATGACCTTCACCACCGGACTCCAGGAACGGTGAGTACCTATTTGGAGCTTAGTCTTAGGCTTTATTTTTATTTTTTGGGGTGGCTTTTTTTTAGATTAGGGTTTTTTGGGATGTAAAAGAGCTGATTGCCCTTTTAAGGGAAGTAAAAGAGCGAATGCCCTTTTAAGGGCAATGCCCATACAAATCCCCTTTTAGGGGCAATGGGTAGCTTAGTTTTTTTAGACTTAGTTTTTATTATTTTGGGGGGGTTTGGTTGGGTGGTGGTTTTACTGTTAGGGGGTAATTGGTAATTTTTTAGGTAAAAGAGCTGTTTAACTTTGGGCAATGCCCTGCAAAGCCCCTTTAAAAGGCTATTGGTAGTTTAGTATTATATTTGGGGGTGTTTTTATTTTGGCGGGGGGATTTTTTATTTTTATAGGGCTATTAGTTTAGGTTTACATTTTTTATTTTGTATAGCTTTGTTTATTTTTTTTCTGTAATTTTACATTTTGTATTTTTTGTAATATTAGCTTTGGGGTTTGTATTTTTTCCTTTTTAAAAACTGCCCTCTGGGCAGGCTTATCACCTAGTAAAATGATAAAAAAAACCTCCAGAAATATAAATGCTCTGAAAATGTGCAGTACTAGTAGTAAATGCAAATTATAATTTTAAGATTTTTATTTTATAAATAGAGTTGTTTATTGTGTTAGATTAGCTTGTCATCATAAAATGAAGCGAGTGAATATGTTTTTGGTCATCATCATTATGCCACTCAGATAAAAAACAAAGAATTATTAGATTATTTTCATATGGATGAAGTTCTGAAGGGTATTATACCCTTAATTTTGTATTGCCTTATTATTTGAAAATTCACAACAATCAACTTAACCAGATTGGGTTGAAATTCATTGTACAGGATTAGGAGTACTGACAGGTTTTGTTACTTTTTAATTTAACGTTCTTTGTTAAGTTAAAAGAAGACTCAAGAAAGACAGAACATTCAAGGGGCTTGTTGTTAAAAACTAGGATACACATAGGAAACACTCTGAAATAGATTCCCCAAAGTATACTGCAATAGCACTAATTGTACTATCTGGTAATTACTATTAATGATAACATTTAAATATTATGGGCTAGATTATAAGTGGAGGGCGCATGATAAATAACCAGACATTAGAAGTGGCTGGTTATTGCTACTGTGAGTTTAATATTGCTGCCGTGCTGCTGAATTTTTACTTTCTTTCGTTGGTAAGCAGTTGGTTGCTGTTTTTTCCAGCATTGCACCTTTGCCCATATGCATACGCCCTTCTGCCTCAATCCGTGGCATCTGACGTCACCATTGTGAGCCCGAGAGAAGCGCCCAACGGAGAGTTTGGAGCGGCCATCCTACTTTGGTCCCAGTTTAACCTCTAAAAATTATGGTTAGCGGCGGACAGCAATCCGCACAATTGTATACGATCGGGTTGATTGACCCCCTTTTAGCAGGCAATTGGCCGCGGATGTGCAGGGGGTGGCATTGCACACGCATTTCTAGTGAAATGCTTGTGCAATGATAAATGCACAACTTCATGTATAACTTATACATAAAGTTAGACAAAGCAGTGGACAACATTTAAATAGTCACTGTCTTATTTCTAATCTCCCTAAATTTCCTCTAGCAGTTAAACATACTATACTTTCTCCTTTCTGCCTTTAGCTTATCCTCCCTTCTTCTTAAAGTCACAGCTCTTACTTTCACAAACAGCACTCAGACTTTTTTTTTTCCCAAATATTTTTTTCATTGAGGTAATAAACGATTACAATAAAACAGAAAACAGAAAATATGTCCAAATCAAGATCGGGTATAAAGAATACATCTTCATAACTCTCTTATAGAAAATTAGCTAGGTCAGAAGCCTTAAGACAGCAATATTACAATAATGAGTATTCTCCCTATTAGATAATTGCAAATAAAAGTACTAACCAAGCTAAATAACAAAATTCACAATAAAGGCATCGTGTCTAGTGATGATTGGGAGAATATGTCTATAGATGTGGGTCGAAAAATGTATAGCGTATAGGATTGGGAGCAATAGAAAGGGCTCATATGTGAAAGAGAAGGGTGACTTGGACACGTAAATATGAAACCTCTTTTTTTCGCCCTTGCGTTGGAGGGCGTTGAAAATGGTCCCCATATTACTACGGTAAAAAGGGAATAAATTATTTATTCTAAATGAGTTAAAGCAACATGGGGGTTAGTATGGTGGCTTTAAGTGGGGGAGGGGATGTTCAGCGGGCCAGAGCTGCTAAAAAAAAAAGGGTGGGGGGCACTGGTCTCATTGCTGGTTAATCCCTATACATCATATATAATTTAACATAGAGATGGTCGACTGTAGCCACAGAGAGAAAATATGTAATTAAATTGGGTTAGGATAAACACTCGAAACACTGTAAGATGGTTTTCTTAAACAATGGCATACCTATGAAACATCTATATACACATTGCATAGTGACAATACAGACAATCGTGGCAAAATCACTAGGAGCTAGGGTCACTAAGAATTGACATAGAGTCCAACAAAATAAATATCTGCATAAACTTGTTTGTTAAGTTCTCTAGGGTAACAGCGCTAAGACACATAAAGAGGGCTACATAAATGTATCTCTGTTACCACTTGCGTTGAATCATCCATAGCTAGCCAACTCCTGCTTTTAGAGGCTTTAGAACGTCTCTTTGGAGCCATTGATGTGGGGGTCCATTGGGGCTGCGGTATGAGTAGGAATGTCTAAGGATCTCAAGTATCTGCCATTTTTGGATTCCATTGGGGCTGCGGTATGAGTAGGAATGTCTAAGGATCTCAAGTATCTGCCATTTTCGGAATCCTCTTTCTGCACCCAAATTCGGAAGTGCCGGTTCACTGTATCTTCCTTTCTAAAGGGCCCCGGTTCTTTGCATGGGTGTTTAATGGCTGCCTCATGGGGAACAGGAGCATCTCTGAGCTGCAGCTGCCTTCTCACAAGCAGCCGTGATCTATCAATTGAATCTTCAGCGTGGGAGGACTCCCTTCTCAGGTAGTTGAGGCTGGTAAATCCAGATATGCCCTGTGGGTGTTTCAAAGAGCTTCTGTAAGTGTGTAGACAGCTAGGTTCACTGGGCTGATCTGTTTGGGGAGGGCTGGTCAGTGTCGCAGCTTCTTCTCTGACTGCCGCTAAGTCGGAGGCGGTTAATACAGTCAAGGGCCGCAATTCTGTTGCATGGTGGGCAACCTGTCTTGGGGTCGCAGTCGGCCGGCTGATATTCCCGGTCTCCTCTTGGGTGTTATCTTCTCGCCTAAGTCTTGGACTTCCCATGTACGGCGTCGGAAGACTCTCCCCGCAATACAACCTCTCTCCTGCTAGATTAATCAAGGTGGAAAGTTTCCGGCTTATTGAGGTAAAGTGATGATCCAGTAGCTGCGTCACTTTCGACTCCCATCTATCCAAGTACTCCATGAGTATAACAGGCTCGCCTCAGAGTAGTATATACGAAGCTTAAACGATCAGGTGTTGTATTTGCTTATGACTTGTTACCACGACAGGATGTTGCTTCTAAGCCAAAATGACAAAGCAACACGGTAAAAGCAGTGTAATAGATCCCAGAATCAGAGCCGCATCAGACAGTAGTGTTATATTACGGGTCCCGCTCAACTCATCTGTGTAAACTTGGTATCTCTGTGATCGCAAACTTATATAGATCAAGTTGTAAGAGCTCAAGATATCAAAGTTTAGAATAAAAGTTGCAATGGCATTAAATAAATGAGTTATATAAGCGGGAGCTCCAAGAAACACGTCCGTTCCACTCCAATGTTAGCTCCGCCCCCCGCACTCTTTATGTATCTCCTTCTCTTCTATCCTCTCCCTTTTGCAACCCACGTGAACTCTATTTCTATTTTGTCCTCTCATGTAATGTACTTTTCCTCACCTTAGGTGACTTCAACATACCCATAGACAATCCTAACCTGCCTGCTGCTACTACATTTCTATACCTTACCACCTTTTTTGGCCTGTCACATCATTTTAAAAAAAAAAAAAAAAAATTTAATTTTTATTGAGGTTGTTAGTTACAATAACAGCACAGAATAATAAGAACAGAAAAATAAGACTGTAGTTACTTACGTATACAAATATGGGATTACATTTACTTCCAAAGTAATGCGAAAAGCACTAATACTCTCCTTCCATTGCATATTAGTAACTACTATACCAAATAGCAGAACTTCAATGATACAAGCAGCATTGAACAAAATACTTTAACAGAAAAAAATAAATAAACATCAGATATGCCAAGGGAACCTCGATTTTACAATAATATAGCATAAAAAACTAACTAATTAGAAGGCCAATTCAAGGCCATATGGGCAAGACAATTGAAAAATAAATGATAGTCAGATGGGCAGCCAATTATAGGCTTTATAAGTATATATAATATATGGGGGGGGGATTTCAGCGGGCAAGCGTCGCTTATAAAGTGAGGGAAAAAATGGAGGGACGGAGCCTTATACACATGTGGTTTGCGGTTAGACATTCTAAAATGCCATCAGAGAGGGAGATATAGGGCATCAAACAGACGTAACCTGAATGAGATTAGATATCATGAGATCTATGGGCAGATAGCAACAAAAAAAACTCACTAAGAAAGAAATTATATAGAATAGATAAGTTTATATTCCTTAGGGGGGTATATTCTAAGCTATTGGAGGGAGGCTTAGGTCAGAGTTTAATAATAATGACTTCCAGATAGAGAATGAAGCCCAAATCCTAATAACAACTAGGGAAAGTCTGTCTGCATTAGTTAGAAAAGGGAAAAATACCCAGAGTACAACAATACCTAAGCTAGTGTGACTAAGGTTATATTATTAAAGCCAGGGTATATTATAAGTATAGCTATGCCCCTAAAATTCTTTTAAGACATACTTTTACTTAGGCTATAGCAGACTACTGCCCAGTTTGTGTGAAAAAAAATATTAGTTGGTAAGAGATAAGTAGGGAAATCAACATTGAGAACTTACAAAGACTTAGGTATGTAGTATACAATGATAGTATTAGCACAAGAAATATGCCCTTAATTAAACTGCCTAGCTTCGTCTACATTGGGGTCATATGACCAAGAGAATACAGCTAAATTTATAACAAATTACGACTGCATATAAAATGATCTGAGACCTGTTAGAATAGGAAAACATACCCAAAGTATAATATTCAAAATGAGTGCAGAGCATCGGTACCGGTAGGTCTTTGTACGATGATAACATTTGTGGTTTTACTCTCTTGAATATCAGAATGTTCCAGAGTGTAAGATTAACAGAGTTTTGCAACATTTTGTGACTGTGAATATCTAGAGACTTCAGGAGGAAGGTGTTGTGTAATACGACAAAATAAAGTAAAATATACACAATAGCAGATATTTGAGCAAATATAGACCACACTTGAACACTTGCCTGAGTAAGTAAAGAGAATGACCCAAACCATAGTAGCTGGACAAACCGGTAGTCCAGTGGGAGAATTGAGTATGAGGTTTAGATCCATGTAGAGGTAAGAATTGGGAATTAACCATAAGTGTTGAAAGCAAACGGGACGAAAATATATATATAGTGGAAAAACATATGTTATAAAAATGAGAAAGCATGGTTTAAGTGAAAGTAAGTTGAGGGCGTATGAGATACCGTGAAAACTGTATATATACAATCCAACATCTATAACACGTACTAATAAAATAGGGGTAGTGCGCCTAAGACCAGCAAGCCAATGGGAAGAATAGTATAGAATTAGTGATGTAGAAATTGACTTATAGAACTATATACAAATATATTTCCCCTAATAATTAAAATGTAGTATTAGCTTAGTGATGTACTGTAGATGAATCTATTGCATATGGAATAACAAAATTTAGCCACACTGTCCCGGCCGCTGACAGTATGGCATTATATTTGTCTCTGTATAGCTAACTATAAAAGCTATATTGCAGGAGGTAGGAAGTAGGTAGTGCAAACTAGATCTGATAACTGGACCACGGCGCTCATTCACACATAGCTGTACGAACAAAATGAGAAGCCAGTGCCCTAGCCATAACATATCATCAAGCCAGCTTATGTAGTTAGTTTATAGGAAAAACAATAATAACTTACGGTCCATATCATAATAATCTACAGGATATATGCTTAGCTATAAACCCTTCTGTATTTTGCAGCTGCAGTTTTAAGACTATTTTGCACCAGTGAATTATGAAAAGGGATAAACAGAAGAGTGAAAGGTCAATAATGGGTCTACTACGTACAGATGTAGAAAAGGCTTTATGCCAGAATTCCACTACACTAGGGTAATCTGAGAGAGATATGTAAGGAGCTAGGTTTAGTATTCTATTGGGATGAACTCCCGTAAAAAAAGCTTAAAGGGACAGTCTAGTCAAAATTAAACTTTCATGATTCAAATAGGGCATGCAATTTTAAACAACTTTCCAATTTACTTCTATTATCTAACTTGCTCAATTCTTTAGACGTCCTTTGTTGAAGAAATAGCAATGCACATGTGTGAGCCAATCACACAAGGCCTCTAGGTGCAGCAACCAATCAGCAGCTACTGAGCATATCTAGATATGCTTTTCAGCAAGTGATATCAAGAGAATGAAGCAAATTATATAATAGAAGTAAATTAGAAAGTTGTTTAAAATGACATGTTCTTTCTAAATCACGAAAGAAAAAAAATTGGCTTTCATGTCCCTTTAAGTTACAATAACACTCTCTCATGTAAGAACCAAGTAGCAACCTATCACTTTTCAGGTTAAGTTGGTGCATGAGAAAATATACAATATTATATAACACATAAGGAAATAGTAAACCATAAAATCTGATGACTGCAAAACAAACAGTTCTCAACCCGATGCCTAAAACTTCCTAATTACAGGGCAAGTAATAAAATAGTATGACATAAATATGTCCAATGTGTCCCTTAGTGAGATCTCAGCCAGATGATTCCGAGTTGTGAAGATGCCAGGATCCTTGCAGTTAACCCACACCTCTCCTTTGTAGCCGCTCAAGTCTAAACAAACATTGAAGGAGAGTCCATTGGAGATTGACCTTATGAGGTTCTGTCTGGCTAGGTTCCGTATCTACAAGTAGCAAGATCCCCCATGCAGAAAGCTGAGATGTTAGGGCGCTGCAATTAAACTTCAAAGTGGGATCGTAGTTGATTTCTAGTAACGGTGTGGTGTCCTCATGTTGAAGAAATAGGCGGGCATCTCTATAGGAATTTCTGTACCTCAGTAGGTCTAAACATGAGAAATATGCATTGTAAGCTATATTTGTTGGTGCGATGGCTGAAAGGCACAACCCAGAGCCAGCCTGAAATTGATGTCCCACGGCCATCGGTCGCATCATTTAGGAGTCAAAAGTCAGATCCTCTGAATTTACCATGCGATCAGTATGTACTCCCACCAGCACAGAGTTTTCGGAGCATGTCATCGCTATGTCTGGGGTCAACCCGCTACCCTGCTGACTGCACATCTCTGCGTGCCTCTCAATAGCAGCAGCAGGGAGTCCAACCTGCACCTTCAATTCATGTGGGCTAGAAAAACTTTGAGCTAAGGTACCGGCTGCTACCTCTTCAGAAACACCACTACGCTCATCCTTTAGTGTCCTTATAAGAGAGTGAAAGTGCCCGTCCATTTTGTTTGCCAGCTACAGTAAAAGATCTGTAATCTCCGTTATGGGTTTGGTGTGAGTTATGCTGGTTAGTTAAAATATACTCCCTTCACTTTATGGATATAAGCATTTAGTTTGTAGAATATAGAGCTTATTGATTTTCCATGTGTGCTGCACAGTTTCAAATCTAGGAGTGCCATGTGGGTCTCAGCAAGCAATGTTATTATGCGGTAATCTCTGGGGAGATTTAAGCCATGAAAGGAAGGTTGAAGGCTCCACTGGTTCCTCTAACATCCATGCACATTGTAGATGTCTTTTAAAAGAGATAATATGGCATTTTAGTCGCTTTACCTCTTGATTATTGCTGGAGGTCAGGGTAGATGTGACCACTCGCCTCTGCAGTTGACTCCGCCCTCCCTGTCACATCATTTACAATCCACTGTGAAGGCAACTCAATTGGCCTGGTCTTCACCAATCTCTTTGCCATTTCCACATTCTCTAACTTCCCCTTTCCTCTCTGTGACCACCATATACTATTATTATTATTATCATTTATTTGTATAGCGCCGCTAAATTCCGTAGCGCTGGGTACAATGATAGGGATATACAATGACAAAGATTTGTGATAAAATACAAAACATAACAAAACTAAACAAATCTAGTACAGGAGGAAGTGAGCCCTGTTTCGGAGAGCTCACAGTCTATAGGTTTAGGGTGCAGAGACATAAGGTTGGGGTAGCTTGTTACATTGGTTGTAGTTGCAGCAGTGAGTCTGGCAGTTCATTTATTAGTTTGGATAGGATGAGAGATGGAGGAGAGATGGTAAGCCTCTCTGAATAGGTGGGTTTTCAAGGAGAGTCTGAAGCTATAGAAGGTTGGAGACAGTCTTATGGAGCGGGGTAGAGAGTTCCAGAGGACAGGAGCAGCACATGCGAAGTCTTGGAGGCGGGAGTGGGACGTAGAGATAACAGGAGTGTAGAGACATAGGTCAGAGGTTGATCGAAGAGGATGAGATGGGGAATATTTCACGATGAGAGAGGAAATATAGTTGGGAGTTAGACTGTTGAGTGATTTATAAGTTAGGGTAATACTTTAAATTGTATTCTGGAGTGTATGGGGAGCTAGTGTAGAGACTGGCAGAGTGGAGCAGCTGATGTAGATCGGTGACTTAGGTGGATGAGTCTAGCAGAAGCATTCATAATAGATTGGAGGGAGGAGAGGCAGTGTTTTGGAAGGCCATTTAGGAGTAGATTGCAATAATCAATGCATGACAAAATGAGGGAATTACTAAAAAATGTTGTAGTTTTTTGAGTAAGGAAGGGACAAATTCTGGAAATGTTGCATAGGTGTGAATGGCAGGAATTAATAAGCGCTTGTATATGTGGGTTAAATGTGAGTTCTAAGTCTAGTGTGACCCCAAGACAGCGGACCTGGGGTGAGGTGTTGAGAAAAGAGTCTCCAACCGTCAGAGAAATGTCAGGCGTTGGATGTCTCGAAGAGGGGGGAAAGGAAGCAGCTCCGTTTTGGACAAATTTAGTTGGAGGTAGTGTGAAGACATCCAAGAGGAAATTGCAGAGAGGCAGTCAGAAATCTGGTTGAGTAAAGAGGGAGAGATATCAGGAGAGGAAAGATAGATTTGGGTATCATCAGCATATAAGTGGTACTAGAATCCAAAGGAGGCTATAGGTTTTCCTAGGCAGGATGTATAGAGAGAGAAAAGCAAGGGGCCAAAGGCAGAGCCTTGTGGTACTCCAACTGAGAGAGGCATAGGATCACAAGATATGGTGTTAAATGAAACTGAAAACCAGCGGTTTGAGAGATATGAGGCAAACCAGGAGAGGGCTGTGTCTCGGATGCCAAATAAATGTAATATTTTTAGGAGGAGAGGATGGTCAACTGTGTCAAAAGCTGCGGACAGGTCAAGAAGAATTAGTAAGGAGTAATGGCCTTTTGCTTTAGCTGATAACAGGTCATTTGTTACTTTAGCAAGAGCGGTTTCTGTTGAGTGTTTAGGGCGGAAACCAGATTGTAGTGGATCAAGTAAGGAGTTAGTTGTGAGAAATTGAGTTAGCCGATTATAGACTAGTCATTCTAATAATTTTAAAGCAAAGGGAAGTAAGGAGACCGGTTGATAGTTAGAAGGCGTGGAGGGGTCAAGCGAGGGATTTTTTAGGATTGGTATGATTGATGCATGCTTGAATGTGTCAGGAAATGTGCCAGCGGTGAGACTTTCTCCCTTACTCTATTTCAGAATCCTCACAAGCCCCCAAAAATAGCTACATTACATGAATTTAAATGACTTTTATCTCATAGACCTTTCTAATAAACTGAAACCTCTGTTCTCCAACATGTCATCCTTTCTTGCCCAGACCTTGTGGCCTTACAGTATAATTCAGCACTAAAATAAACACTTGGCAAAGCTGCACCCTCCGCTGTTTGCCATGCATCATGCAGTCAATGACAACAATGTCACACCAAACAGACCTGTTATCTTCAGTGATGTTCACAGACTGCTGAATGTCTGTGGATGAAATCACAAACCCTTTCTGATTACCTGCATTTAAATTCATCCTCAAATCATACAACTCTTACCTCATCCTGGCCAAACAACTCAATTTTTCCTCCATCATGGCAACTCATCCCTCCAACCCCAAAAAACTGTTTTCAACCCTTCACTCTATTCTATTTCTGCTTACCCCTCCTTCCATTACCAAACTCACTGCGCAGATTATTGTTAATCACTTAACATTTTTTTTTTACACAATTAGAAAAGACATCCCTCCCTCAAACCCCTCAAACACGGCCCGCTTAGCCACACCTACTATTAACAAAACTCTCTGTTACTTTTCTCCTGTAACAGAGGAAGAAATCTTTATACACCTATGCTCATCTCACAAATTATCCACTTGACTGTATTCCTTCACAACTTCTTCCTTCTCACTCTGCATTGGGGCTTGTGGTAGTGTAGGGGTTAATAGGTTAGTGGGTGGTTAGGTCTTTAGATTATGGCAGATTAGGGATTAATAGTGTAGGATGCACTGGGGATGAGGGCGCTTAAGGGTTAATAGTTTACTTTAGTTTTTAATTTATATACTTTTTATTGTTTGTGATTTTTATTATTTTAAGCATAAATATATCATTTAAATTATATTTTTATGTTTAAAACAATAAAATTAGCAATCAAAATAACTACATTTAAAATGATATACAATACTTAAAATAATATGATTTATACATGACAATGCATATCAATTTAACATTGGATATAAATGTAGCAACATAACCTATAGTTATAACAGGGTTTTTTTGTATACTATTAGTCAGGTAGATTGCAGACATTACATAGGTGTAGGTGTTCTTTTGGAGTTTCTAGGGAAATGATGGGACTTTCTGACCAGCCAGTCCATTTTCCCTAGCCCTCAAAGACAGTTAGCAACTATCATGTCTGCAACTCAAGTGTAAGCTCAACCATCCACCAAAGTCTAGTTTCCAACCCTTCTTCTTTCCCTATTGCATTTGTGGATAAACACATTCATTGGCCTTCTATCTCTGTAGACCTCTGAATCTTAAAGATAGTCAAGTTATTTTTAGTTATTTTTTGCTGGTCTACTAGATCTCTAGAATACACACTTGCGAGCATCTACTCTTCTTCTCCTCCCTCGGAGGTCTTGTTCATAATCCTTAAATAATAGCAGTAAAAACAGATTCAAGAATACTTTTAAATGTTATTCATTTTGTAGCAGAATCTAAATTCATTAAAATTATGGGGGGAGATAAAAACTGAAATTAAAATCCTCCATGTCTCAAAATTAAATCAATGTTAATATTTGCATAGGAAATTAGTAAAACCAGAAATCACTCACTAGACAAGCCTGTTTAGTTCTTTTTGGAACTCATCAGTAGGAGATAGATTTCTGGTTGCTGCATTGGAAAAGCTATTTTCATGGTTAAACCAAAATTCATTAAAATTATGGGGGGAGATAAAAAACTGAAATTAAAATCCTCCATGTCTCAAAATTAAATCAATGTTAATATTTGCATAGGAAATTAGTACATCTAGGCAAGTATCCCTGCTTGCTTTCCCCCAGAAATTCTTAATATACAATGTTTCCAATGCACAAGAGAATTGTGGGTAAGATATGCAAATTAGATATGCAAATTCTCCGTTTTTTTGCTTCAAAAATACTGTTTTGACACAGCGATCCTTTTAAACAGGAATATGACAGCAAACCAGAAATCACTCACTAGACAAGCCTGTTTCGTTCTTTTTGGAACTCATCAGTAGGAGATAGATTTCTGGTTGCTGCATTGGAAAAGCTATTTTCATGGTTAAACCAAAATTCATTAAAATTATGGGGGGAGATAAAAAACTGAAATTAAAATCCTCCATGTCTCAAAATTAAATCAATGTTAATATTTGCATAGGAAATTAGTACATCTAGGCAAGTATCCCCGCTTGCTTTCCCCCAGAAATTCTTAATATACAATGTTTCCAATGCACAAGAGAATTGTGGGTAAGATATGCAAATTAAATATGCAAATTCTCAGTTTTTTTGCTTCAAAAATACTGTTTTGACACAGCGATCCTTTTAAACAGGAATATGACAGCAAACCAGAAATCACTCACTAGACAAGCCTGTTTAGTTCTTTTTGGAACTCATCAGTAGGAGATAGATTTCTGGTTGCTGCATTGGAAAAGCTATTTTAATGGTTAAACCAAAATTCATTAAAATTATGGGAGGAGATAAAAAACTGAAATTAAAATCCTCCATGTCTCAAAATTAAATCAATGTTAATATTTGCATAGGAAATTAGTACATCTAGGCAAGTATCCCCGCTTGCTTTCCCCCAGAAATTCTTAATATACAATGTTTCCAATGCACACGAGAATTGTGGGTAAGATATGCAAATTAGATATGCAAATTCTCAGTTTTTTTGCTTCAAAAATACTGTTTTGACACGGCGATCCTTTTAAACAGGAATATGACAGCAAACCAGAAATCACTCACTAGACAAGCCTGTTTCGTTCTTTTTGGAACTCATCAGTAGGAGATAGATTTCTGGTTGCTAGCATTTTATGTTTATTTTTTTGCAGTTTTTTATCTCCCCCCATAATTTTAATGAATTTTGGTTTAACCATGAAAAACAGAATTTATGCTTACCTGATAAATTTCTTTCTCTTACGGTGTGTCCGGTCCACGGCTTCATCCTTACTTGTGGGATATTCTCATTCCCTACAGGAAGTGGCAAAGAGAACACACAGCAGAGCTGTCCATATAGCTCCCCTCAGGCTCCGCCCCCCCAGTCATTCGACCGACGGTTAGGAGAAAATGGAGAACCATAGGGTGCAGTGGTGACCGTAGTTTACAAAAATAATTTTAGACCTGACTAAATCGCCAGGGTGGGCCGTGGACCGGACACACCGTAAGAGAAAGAAATTTATCAGGTAAGCATAAATTCTGTTTTCTCTTACATTGGTGTGTCCGGTCCACGGCTTCATCCTTACTTGTGGGAACCAATACCAAAGCTTTAGGACACGGATGAAGGGAGGGAAACAGTCAGGTAACCTAAACGGAAGGCACCACTGCTTGTAAAACCTTTCTCCCAAAAATAGCCTCCGAAGAAGCGAAAGTATCGAATTTGTAAAATTTGGCAAATGTATACAGTGAAGACCAAGTCGCTGCCTTACAAATCTGTTCAACAGAAGCCTCATTCTTGAAAGCCCATGTGGAAGCCACAGCTCTAGTGGAGTGAGCGGTAATTCATTCAGGAGGCTGCCATCCGGCAGTCTCATAAGCCAATTGGATGATGCTTTTCAGCCAGAAGGAAAGAGAGGTAGCAGTTGTTTTCTGACCTCTCCTCTTATCAGAATAAACGACAAACAAGGATGATGTTTGTCTGAAATCTTTTGTTGCTTCTAAATAGAATTTTAAAGCACGAACCACATCTAGATTGTGTAACTGACGTTCCTTTTTAGAAACTGGATTAGGACACAGAGAAGGAACAACTATTTCCTGGTTAATATTCTTATTGGAAACTACCTTTGGAAGAAAACCAGGCTTGGTACGCAAAACAACCTTATCTGTATGGAACACCAGATAGGGTGAGGTACACTGCAAAGCAGACAATTCAGAAACTCTTCGAGCAGAAGAAATAGCAACCAAAAACAAAACTTTCCAAGATAGTAACTTAATATCTATGGAATGTAGAGGTTCAAACTGAACCCCTTGAAGAACTGAAAGAACTAAATTTAGACTCCATGGAGGAGCCACAGGTCTGTAAACAGGTTTGATCCTAACTAAGGCCTGTACAAACGCCTGCACATCTGGCACAGCTGCCAGACTCTTATGTAACAGAATAGACAGAGCAGATATCTGTCCTTTCAATGAACTAGCTGACAATCCTTTCTCCAATCCTTCTTGGAGGAAAGATAACAACCTTGGAATCCTAATCTTACTCCACGAGTAACCCTTGGATTCGCACCAACAGAGATATTTTCGCCATATCTTATGATAAATTTTCCTAGTAACAGGCTTTCTAGCCTGGATCAGAGTATCTATAACTGATTCAGAGAACCCACGCTTAGCTAGAATTAAACGTTCAATCTCCAAGCAGTCAGTTGCAGAGAAACTAGGTTTGGATGTTTGAATGGACCTTGGATTAGAAGGTCCTGCCTCAAAGGTAGCTTCCATGGTGGAGCAGATGACATATCCACCAAGTCTGCATACCAAGTCCTGCGAGGTCACGCAGGAGCTATCAGAATTACCGAAGCCTTCTCCTGTTTGATTCTGGCTACTAGCCGAGGGAGAAGAGGAAACGGTGGAAAGACATAAGCCAGATTGAATGACCAAGGCGTTACTAGAGCATCTATCAATGTCACCTTGGGATCCCTGGACCTGGACCCGTAAAGGGGAACTTTTGAGTTCTGGCGGGACGCTATCAGGTCCAGTTCTATGTAGTCCAACTGAAATCTGATTAATTTGACCTCCGCCAGCTGAGGCCAGGCCTGGAGCGCATTGAATATCGCTCTCAATACTAAAATGTTTATCGGGAGAAGAGATTCCTCCCGAGACCATAGACCCTGAGCTTTCATGGAGTTCCAGACCGCACTCCAGCCTAAGAGACTGGCGTTGGTCGTGACAATGATCCACTCCGGTCTGCGGAAACTCATTCCCTGAGACAGGTTATCCTGAGACAACCACCGGAGGAGCGATTCTCCGGTTATCTGGTCCATTTGTATCTGGGGAGACAAATCTGCATAATCCCCATTCCACTGTTTGAACATGCACAGTTGCAGTGGTCTCAAATGAATTCTGGCAAAGGGGACTGTGTCCATTGCCGCAACCATTATATCGATTACCTCCATGCACCGAGCCACAGAAGGCTGAGGATTGGCATGAAGAACTCGACAGGAATTCGAAAGTTTTGACTTCCTGACCTCCGTCAGAAAGATTTTCATTTCTATCAAGTCTATTATTGTTCCCAGGAAGGGAACCCTTGTGACCTGGGACAGAGAACTTCTTTCTACGTTCACCTTCCACCCATGAGATCTTAGAAAGGCCAACACAATGCCTGTTTGCGCCTTTGCTCTGTGAAAAGACGACGCTTGGATTAAGATATCGTCTAGGTAAGGTGCTACTGCAATGCCCCGTGGTCTTAGAACCGCTAGAAGGGACCCTAGCACCTTCATGAAAATTCTTGGAGCGGTGGCCAACCCGAAGGGAAGAGCCACAAACTGATAATGCTTGTCCATGAAGGCGAACCTTAGGAACTGATGGTGATCCTTGTGGATAGGAATATGCAGGTACGTATCCTTTAAATCCATGGTAGTCATATATTGACCCTCCTGGATCATCGGTAAGATTGTCCGTATAGTTTCCATCTTGAATGATGGAACTCTGAGAAATTTGTTTAGGATTTTTAAGTCCAGAATTGGCCTGAAAGTTCCCTCCTTTTTGGGAACTACAAACAGGTTTGAGTAAAAACCCCGTCCTCATTCTGCAGTTGGGACTGGGTGTATTACTCCCATCTTTAAAAGATCTTCTATGCAAAGTAAGAATGCCTGTCTCTTTGTCTGGTCTAAAGACAAGCAAGACATGTGGAACCTTCCTCTTGGAAGAAGTTCCTTGAATTCCAGAAGGTACCCCTGAGAGACAATTTCTAACGCCCAGGGATCCAGAACATCTCTTGCCCAGGCCTGAGCAAAGAGAGAAAGTCTGCCCCCTACTAGATCTGGTCCCGGATCGGGGGCTACCCTTTCATGCTGTCTTGGTAGCAGCAGCAGGCTTCTTGGCCTGTTTGCACTTGTTCCAGCCTTGCATGGGTTTCCATGCAGGTTTGGGCTGGGAAGCGTTAACCTCTTCCTTAGTGGCTATAGAAGTAGAAGCGGGTCCGTTCCTGAAATTGCGAAAGGAACGAAAATTAGACTTATTTTTAGCCTTAAAAGGTCTATCTTGTGGAAGGGCATGGCCCTTTCCTCCAGTAATATCGGAAATAATCTCTTTCAACTCTGGCCCGAAAAGGGTCTTACCCTTGAAAGGAATATTAAGCAATTTTGTTTTGGACGACACATCCGCCGACCAAGATTTTAGCAAAAGCTCCCTGCGTGCCACGATTGCAAAACCAGAATTTTGCGCCGCTAATTTAGCTAACTGAAGAGCGGCATCTGTAATGAAAGAATTAGCCAACTTCAGGGCGTGAATTCTGTCCATAACCTCATCATAAGGGGTCTCCCTCTGTAGGGAGTTCTCTAATTCCTCAAACCAAAAAGCCGCTGCAGTGGTTACAGGAATAATGCAAGAAATTGGTTGAAGAAGAAAACCTTGTTGAACAAATATTTTCTTAAGCAAACCTTCCAATTTTTTATCCATAGGATCTTTGAAAGCGCAACTGTCTTCTATTAGTATAGTGGTGCGCTTAGCAAGTGTTGAAACTTCCCCCTCCACCTTAGGGACCGTCTGCCACGTGTCCCTTCTGGGGTCAACAATGGGGAACATTTTTTTAAATATAGGGGGGGAACAAAAGGTACACCTGGTCTCTCCCACTCCCTGGTCACAATATCCGCCACCCTCTTAGGTATCGGAAATGCATCAGTGTGTACCGGGACCTCTAAGAATTTGTCCATTTTACACAATTTTACTGGGACCACCAAGGGGTCACAATCATCTAGTGTAGCTAAAACCTCCTTAAGCAGTGCGCGGAGGTGCTCTAGCTTAAATTTAAATGCTATAGTATCTGGCTCTGCCTGCTGAGCAACTTTTCCTGAGTCAGAAATTTCTCCCTCAGACAGGCCCTCCCTCACCGCCAAGTCAGAATGATGTGAGGGCACTACAGATAAATTATCCGCTGCGTCTGATTGCTCATTTTCTGTATTTAAAACTGAGCTATCGCGCTTTCTTGGAAATGCTGGCAGTTTGGATAAAAAAGCTGCGAGAGAATTATCCATGATTGTTGCTAATTGCTGCAAAGTAACAGGGATCGATGCGTTAGATGTGCTGGGCATCGCCTGCGCGGGCATAACTGATGTTGACACAGAAGGGGAAGATAAAATACTCTCCTCGTTACCTTCAGCTAAAGATACATCTTGGGCTACATTTTTAAGTGTCATTGTATGGTCCTTAAACTGCTTGGACGCTATAGCACACTTCAAACATAAATTCAATGGGGGTACCGCCATGGCTTTTAAACATATAGAACAAGCACTGAAGGCTCAGACATGTTTGACAGACTTAGACAGCACTAAAATGCAATAAAAAATACTTTTGACAAAAACGTTACTGTGTCTTTAAATAATAAAAGAGCACACTTTATTACCAAAACATCAAATAACCATCAAGGAAACATCCGATTTTAATGAAATTTTCACCACATTATCCTAATGCTTTGAAAAGATTGCACACAAATTTTCAGCTCAATTAACCCCTTAATGCCCAAACCGGAGCTAAAACATGAATTTGTACTATGCCACAGCTTCTGCTGAGGCTTTTACCGTCCTTAGGGATTATATGGAGTAGAAATAAGCCTGTCTGAAGTCCCTCTGAAGTCTCTGGACACCACACATGAGGCTGCATGAACTGTCTTGTCAAAAACAACTGCGCAACTGAGGCGCGAAAATGAGGCCTCCTCCTCTGCATTACACAGTGCTGGGGCCTTTCTGAGGAGATTAGGAGTCTAATCAAATGCCAGGAGAATAAAAAACCCCATAAGCGTTTTTATAAGTCACAAAAACACCTAAACTATAAATAATTATGCTAAGAAGCAATCGATTAAGCCCAAAATAGTGTCAACCAGCAACTAAGCCCTTTATTTAAGCCATTATTTTATACATAGTCTAAGAAACATGGCTTACCTTCCCCTATGGGGATTACAGACAGTCTTCTAGCATTACTGGGTTTTGTTAGAAAAATGACTGATCATACCTGAAGCAGTTAAGCCTGCAAACTGTTCCCCCCCAACTGAAGTTCTCCTGTATTCAACAGTCCTGCGTGGCAACAGCAATAGATTTTAGTTACTGATGCTAAAATCATAGTCCTCTCAGCAGAAATCTTCGTCACTTTCTGCTTCAGAGTAAATAGTACAAGCCGGCACTATTTTAAAATAACAAACTTTTGATAGAAGAAATAAAAACTACAAACTAACACCACAAACTCTTTACTACCCCCGTGGAGATGCTACTTGTTTAGAGCGGCAAAGAGAATGACGGGGGGGCGGAGCCTGAGGGGAGCTATATGGACAGCTCTGCTGTGTGTTCTCTTTGCCACTTCCTGTAGGGAATGAGAATATCCCACAAGTAAGGATGAAGCCGTGGACCGGACACACCAATGTAAGAGAAATAGCTTTTCCAATGCAGCAACCAGAAATCTATCTCCTACTGATGAGTTCCAAAAAGAACGAAACAGGCTTGTCTAGTGAGCGATTTCTGGTTTGCTGTCATATTCCTGTTTAAAAGGATCGCTGTGTCAAAACAGTATTTTTGAAGCAAAAAAACTGAGAATTTGCATATCTAATTTGCATATCTTACCCACAATTCTCTTGTGCATTAGAAACATTGTATATTAAGAATTTCTGGGGGAAAGCAAGCGGGGATACTTGCCTAGATGTACTAATTTCCTATGCAAATATTAACATTGATTTATATGTATATTTATATATATATATGTATGTTTTAAAAAGGGATATGAAACCCAAAAGCTGGCCCACCTCAGGAGCACTATATGGCAGCTGTTTTGCAAGAATGTTATCCATTTGCAAAAACACTAGATGGCAGCACTATATAGCTCCAGATGCTTACCTAGGTATTTCTTTAACAGAGAATATTGTGATAATGAGGTAAATTGTATAATAGAAGTAAATTGGAAACTTTTTTAAAAATTGTATGCTCTGTCTGAATCATAAAAGAAGATTTTTGGGTTTCATATGCGTTTAATTCAATGTTATTTTTTATGATTTAAGAGAGTTCTATTATATTTAGGTATCTTCTCACTTCATGAGACTCAAACCATTCGATAATGCAAGCCCACCCCTCATTTTGTTAAATCTGAGTAAGGATTTAAGGATTCTGGAGTGAGTTGGTAAAAGCACCAACTATTAATATATGCAAATGAAGCAAGTGCATAGGGAACAAGGAACTGTATGCATAACATTGTATATGAAATAAAGAGCTTTGTTTAAAATAACTGTACAGAAAATTTAGAACGGTATTTAAATGTGAAATTGCTGCAAGCTTAAAGGTACAATTAATTTAAAAATAAACTTTCATGGTTCAGATACAACATTCCATTTAAAAAAAAAATTCCAATATACTTCTATGGGGTTGATTCTAGAATCAGGAGACCACTGCTCCTTAACTCGTCCGCCACCTCTGAGGTCGCGGACAGCAATCAGCCTGAACGGATACGATTGGGTTGATTGACACTCCCTGCTAGCGGCTGATTGGCTGCGAATGTTCAGGGGGCGGTATTGAACAAGCATTTCACTAGAAATGCTTGTGCAATGATAAATGCTGACAGAGTATTTATTGATGTGCGGCAGACATGATCCACTACAGATTATCATGTCCATCCATACATTAGTAAATCGGCCCCTATATCTCAGATTTACTTTCAGTATCTTTTGCTGAAGAGTAAACCATGGTAGCATTTTAAAATTCAGACCTGTTCCAAATTGTTTGAAAATTCCACTATAAGTTCTGATAATTTAATTATCTTGCAATTTTCAAATACTTAGATATGCCCCTATATCTTGATTATGTATAATCTGAAGCAGAAATTACAACCAGTCAGAAAAAAACATTTCCAGCTACTTTTTGAAAAGTTTGGGGCCTTTTAAAAATGTTTCCTTTTAGACCTTTGACAACCCATTTTCCCAGTGATAGTCCTTGCACAAGCATTTTTTTCTCTTTATAAATTGTTAAAATATTATTTAAATCACACTTTTGCACTATTAAACTTGCGCACAAATAAAACTCATTATTCCAATATTTGTTAATGTTTGAAATAATGTTGTTTGAGGTTGAAAACCAGGTTGATTATAAAAGTAATACAAATTATATGAAATTATTAGTTTCACAAAAGGTATGAATTCATAAGAATTTGAAGCTATGTGAAAAAACTGACCTCAAACATATCAAGCAGTTATGATCAATATTGAATTAATTATCCAAGTAACAATACACAAATGGTTCAGGCTCCACTGTGATATCTGAAAAACTTTCCCACTTGTAGCTATATAAAATTCAAAATTTATTGGTATACAGCATAAAAAGCAGATGTAACCGTCATCATAGGAAAGTAAAAGACCCAGGAGAGCTAACTTCAGGATTTGTGACTTCACTAATTCCCTCCCTAATTCCCCCTCCCCATGGTCTTTTATGGGGCATGCTAAAGAAAGCCTATGCTAGCTCCACTGCACTAAAGTTGTGTTACAAATACTTTAAATTCCTATGTACTTCACTTAGAAGAAAAAGTTATTTTACATGTAAATATATATTTATATATTATATATATATATATATATATATATATATATATATATATATATATATATATATATATATATATATATATATATATATATATATATATATATATACAGGGAGTGCAGAATTATTAAGCAAGTTGCATTTTTGAGGATTAATTTTATTATTGAACAACAACCATGTTCTCAATGAACCCAAAAAACTCATTAATATCAAAGCTGAATAGTTTTGGAAGTAATTTTTAGTTTGTTTTTAGTTATAGCTATTTTAGGGGGATATCTGTGTGTGCAGGTGACTATTACTGTGCATAATTATTAGGCAACTTAACAAAAAACAAATATATACCCATTTCAATTATTTATTTTTACCAGTGAAACCAATATAACATCTCAACATTCACAAATATACATTTCTGACATTCAAAAACAAAAGAAAAACAAATCAGTGACCAATATAGCCACCTTTCTTTGCAAGGACACTCAAAAGCCTGCCATCCATGGATTCTGTCAGTGTTTTGATCTGTTCACCATCAACATTGTGTGCAGCAGCAACCACAGCCTCCCAGACACTGTTCAGAGAGGTGTACTGTTTTCCCTCCTTGTAAATCTCACATTTGATGATGGACCACAGGTTCTCAATGGGGTTCAGATCAGGTGAACAAGGAGGCCATGTCATTAGATTTTCTTCTTTTATACCCTTTCTTGCCAGCCACGCTGTGGAGTACTTGGACGCGTGTGATGGAGCATTGTCCTGCATGAAAATCATGTTTTTCTTGAAGGGTTCAGACTTCTTCCTGTACCACTGCTTGAAGAAGGTGTCTTCCAGAAACTGGCAGTAGGACTGGGAGTTGAGCTTGACTCCATCCTCAACCCGAAAAGGCCCCACAAGCTCATCTTTGATGATACCAGCACAAACCAGTACTCCACCTCCAACTTGCTGGCTTCTGAGTTGGACTGGATCTCTCTGCCCTTTACCAATCCAGCCACGGGCCCATCCATCTGGCCCATCAAAACTCACTCTCATTTCATCAGTCCATAAAACCTTAGAAAAATCAGTCTTGAGATATTTCTTGGCCCAGTCTTGACATTTCAGCTTGTGTGTCTTGTTCAGTGGTGGTCGTCTTTCAGCCTTTCTTACCTTGGCCATGTCTCTGAGTATTGCACACCTTGTGCTTTTGGGCACTCCAGTGATGTTGCAGCTCTGAAATATGGCCAAACTGGTGGCAAGTGGCATCTTGGCAGCTGCACGCTTGACTTTTCTCAGTTCATGGGCAGTTATTTTGTGCCTTGGTTTTTCCACACGCTTCTTGCGACCCTGTTGACTATTTTGAATGAAACGCTTGATTGTTCGATGATCACGCTTCAGAAGCTTTGCAATTTTTAGAGTGCTGCATCCCTCTGCAAGATATCTCACTATTTTTGACTTTTCTGAGCCTGTCAAGTCCTTCTTTTGAGCCATTTTGCCAAAGGAAAGGAAGTTGCCTAATAATTATGCACACCTGATATAGGGTGTTGATGTCATTAGACCACACCCCTTCTCATTACAGAGATGCACATCACCTAATATGCTTAATTGGTAGTAGGCTTTCGAGCCTATACAGCTTGGAGTAAGACAACATGCATAAAGAGGATGATGTGGTCAAAATACTCATTTGCCTAATAATTCTGCACTCCCTGTATATATATATAAATACATATTATTTTGTAATATATATATATATATATATCTATACCTACTGTACATATCTATATAAATATTTACAAGCTCTCATCTTATTGGCTGATTTGAATTTGAAGAATCAAATCAGCCAATAGAAATGCAAGGTACGCCATTTTGAAACGGCTACCTTGCATTCAACTTCAGTGCAAGACGGCGACCGTATGAAGAGGACACTCCGTGCAGGATGGGATCAGCTTCCAGGATGGCTCCGCTCCACATCGCCAGGATGAAGATAGAAGACGCCCCTGGGATGAATTAAGACCTTGCTGCCTGGATGAAGACCTCGCCGCCTGAATGGAGATGGATGTCTGGACTTCAGAAACTGTGAGTAGATCTTCTGGGGTTAGTTTTTTTGTGGGTGTTTTTTTTTTACTTGTTGGGGGGACTTTGTATTTTTTTTTTACAAGTAAAAGAGCTGATTTCTTTAGGGCAATGCCCTACAAAAGGCCCTTTTAAAGGCTATTGGTAGTTTATTGTAGGCTAGGGGGTGTTTTTTATTTTTCCTGATTTTAATGTTAATTATATTTGGTAAACTTAGATTTTTTAATTTTTTCGTAGGATTTTTTTTTAGTTGTAATTTAGATTTTAATTTTTTTTCTTAGTGTTAGGTTTTTTTAAATTTGTAATTTAGATATTTTAATTGGTAGTATTTTTTATTTTATTAGATTAGTTATGTTAGGTTAATTTATAGATTAATGTTAGGTTTATTTTTATTTCACAGTTAAGATTTATTTATTTAAATAGAGTTATACTGTAATTTAGTGGCGGCAATGTCGGGGAGAGGCGGAATATGGGTTAATAACTATATAATAGTGGCGGCGATGTCGGGGATCGGCGGTTTAGGGGTTAATATTTTTAAATAGTGGTGGCGATGTGGGTGGGCAGCAGATTAGGGGTTAATAAGTTTAATATAGTGTTTGCAGGAGGATGGCGGTTTAGGGGTTAATAGGTAGTTTATGGGTGTTAGTGTACTTTGTATCACTTTAGTTAAGAGTTTTGTGAAACATTTTTGTTACACAAAATCCATAATAACTACTTTCAGATGGCGGTATGGATCGTGTCGATATAGGCTGTAACGCAAGCATTTTATCCTCACAGCACAACCTGTAATACCGGCGCTATGGAAATCCCATGAAAAAACATCATTTTTTTGAGTGCGGGATTGACGTTGCGTTACAGCCGCAGCGCAAAACTCATAATCTAGTTGAATGTGAGTAGGAGCAAAATGAGGGGAAAACATAGATAAATAAAAATGGCATGGATTATCATATGGAAAAATACAAAACGCAGGAACACAAAAATTCAAAAATGTTTCAGTCCCAATGAACAGTTCAATATATAATAAGATCCAAATAATGATACAAAATAAATACTGGTCTTATAATGGCAAAGAGTGGAGAGTAAAAAAAACATTTTGGGTGTCCTACTTCCAATGATGTACCTCAATCGCTTGAGGTAAGTGACATGCTGTATGAGAGAGCTTTCCTCAGACACAAATGGTATCCAACACAATGTGTCTAATTTTGTGTATCTTTAGTCTTAAGTGTTGCTCCGTTGCTTTTTTCAGTATCGTAGAAGGCAATCAAGCTCCAGCGAATATAGAGTAAAAGACATAGAATACCAAATAGTGTAATACTGTTATTTAATAAAAGTAAAAGCGCACGCTGTTATTATTCTGCTCACATGTAAAAACCTGAATGACATATGAGGTAGCAATCTTTTAGGAATCCCAAATTGATTCCTTCTCATACAAAATTTCAAGTAAGCAACAGAATGAAGTATGCAACTAAAATCACCTTATTACCAAGTGAGATGTTACTGTATAAATACAATTGATAAAAAGTGTACCAATAAGGTGCAAAAAAGAGTATGAATAAAATCAAAGTCCCTTTTTGCTTCTTTGTCAAAAGTCTTCTTTCAATTTTCAAATAGTAATTTGGGATTAGTGAGGTTAAAATGATCTAATGTAGCAGTGTAGCCCATATTAACTTAAAGATTTCTTGGCTTTTTACTGGTGTCAAAATAATCTACGTATTCATATACAGAAATACTTTATGGAAGTGTAAGTATAGGCATTAGAGAAACCTATAGCAGCCTTACAAAAGCAAAGCAAAGAAATATGGCAAAAAAGAGGAATATGGCACTTAGGGAATCTATTTGCCCAAAAGTGAGTATCTATTATACAGTATATGCTGCTGAAACCCTACAGGTGGTATAGGAGAAGACTCCCTGGATACCCCTGAGGTGGAAATATGGAAAAAGCAAAGACAATTAAAAACTCAAATAGCGCAATAACTGTATGCTCCAAAACAAAGGACCCAGATAGTGACAGATAAACACTTGATGAAACAGCCGACAGAGCTGAGAAACGCATCGCTTGTTTTTAATTATTTCAAGTGATGGTCAAGTATGACTAACTACATCTTGCGATCAGAATGTAACTACCAAAATAATGTGACTTTCATTCATCATTTCGCCATTTAAATTCTATTTTGTGCGCTATCTTATATTATTTTGATACCTTCCTAATATCCATCCTCCTCCCGTCGATCGTCCGCCATTGTTTTTACTTCCGTCACGTGTTTTTATTATCCAATTACAGTACAGGCCACTCGGGGAATCATCTCTAAGTAAAAACACCCTTATTCATTTCTGCGCATGCCCTAGCTCCGTAATCGCATCCTAATCTCTGTCTCACCGCGATTTTTGCGCTTGAACATTTTCAAGCTATTGAATACAGATTTCTAACGCATGCGTGTACAGCTTAATGAAGTCTGTAATGCCAGGGCAGTGAGGTGGGGAGGGGCGGGTAGATCTGTCGCCGGGAGGAAGCAAATTCAAGGAAGTTATTCATGGGGAGGAGCAATGATAGTACCGAGTAAGAACATAAAATAAGTATTTATATATTTAGAAATAACATTAGGTACAGTTTATATATGCGATTTACCTTAAAAATACATGTGGATTGGAATTGTAATGAGTAATAGTGTAAAATTGACCATCACTTTAATTGTTTTTATTAAATGCAATTTTGAGTTTAAAACTTGCTATACTCATCTTTCCCCTTTTCACACATACAAGTTTTCTGTAGGATTGCTGACAGGGCTACTGGCGTTTTGAGGGGGACCAGTCTGATGGATCACTGTGAGAATCCAGATTGCCTGTTTTGCTTTTGGTGCAATATAACTTGTAAGTGCATTTATTGATATTTTATCATCTATAAGTCCTATCCAACTGTACTTGGCCATGTGTTGCCCCTGTTTATGCATGTTATCAAGATTAGCATGCAAACTAGTATTACAAGTCCATAGTAAAACAGAATTACCAGTGAATGTTTAGAGTGGCTGACACCCTTTAGCACGCCCTAAACTTTCAATGAATATTGCGGCTGCACTAAACATCACTCAAATGACAAGTTTGGAGTTAGTTATGTATTACACTCAAGCACAACATAAAAGCATTAAAAAAGTTAGGGTGACTTGAGACCTGAAGCAAAGTATTAGGGCTAGAATAAAAGTATCACAGAACATATGGAATACATTAAAATAAAATATTACAATCATATATGTACATATATTTACACATTAAATGTAAAATTTTGGTTTATTATTGAAATTAATTTGTAAAATTTTTTTAAAGAGATATGGTATATGACAAGGTTTTTGACATGGAGGGGCTCAGAGGTGTGTACATATATATTATATTTTTGTGTGTTTATAAAATAAATATACTTGAAATAGCATTGTATATATGTATATTATATATACAGTATCTCACAAAAATGAGTACACCTCTCACATCTTTGTAAATATTTTATTATATCTTTTCATGTGACAACACTGAAGAAATGACACTTTGCTACAATGTAAAGCATTGAGTGTACAGCCTGTATAACAGTGTAAATGTGCTGTCCCCTCAAAATAACTCAACACACAGCCATTAATGTCTAAACCGTTGGCAACAAAAGTGAGTACAACCCTAAGTGGAAATGTCCAAATTGGGCTCAAAGTGTCAATATTTTGTGTGGTCACTATTATTTTCCAGCACTGCCTTCTCTTGGGCATGGAGTTCACCAGAGCTTCCCAGGTTGCCACTGGAGTCCTCTTCCATTCCTCCATGACGACATCAAGGAGCTGGTGGATGTTAGAGACAGAATATCCATAGTCCAGAGTTTTGAAAATAAAGCTGTATCCACGTTAGAAAGCAGCACTCTCTGGATTTGACACACACACAGTGATTTATTAAGTGACGTTTTTGGGTAGTATATATATATATATATACTGTATATTTATTTTTTAAACAACATTTTCCTTCAAGTGAAGAACAATGCTATTTAAAGGGACACGAAACTCCACATTTTTCTTTCATGATTCATTGATGTTTGAACAGCTTTCCAAATAATTTTGCTTCATTCTCTTTGTATCCTTTATTAAAGGAGTAGCAATTTACTTACTGGGAGCAAGATGAACACAATAGCAAGCCAATGACAAAACCCATATATGTTCAGCCAAAAATCAGAAGTTAGCTCCCAGCTTCTGAGCCTACCTAGGTATAATTTTGAACAAAGGATACCAATAGAATGAAGCATATTAGATAATATAAGTAAAATGGAAAGTTATTTAAAATTGTATGTTCTATCTTAATCATGGGAGAAAAAAATGTGTTTCATGACCCTATACATTATTTCTTAACATACTTTTGCTTTAGTACACTTGGCTTAGTGCACCTTTAGGTTAGCATGTGAGCGAAATCCAGAACAGAGCTTTGTAGCACACCCCATAGAAGGGGGGAGACACATGCTATCTGAATTCCAAATGATTTTACTTTCAACATGTAATATGAGCGCAAGAAAAGGAGCACTACTGTTTTAACTTGAATGGTGTTAGCACTTAAATGGATAGAAATGTAAAAGAAAAACTTGCATGATTCAGATAGAGCAGGTCATTTTAAAACACTTCTAAATTCACTTCTATTTTCAAATGTGCTTCGTTCTCTTGGTATCCGTTGTTCAAAAAGAATACGCACATATCCTACACTAGTGGAAGCTAGTTGCTGATTGGTGCTGCACACATTTGTTTTTTTTATTGGCTAACTAGATATGTTCAGCTAGCTGCCAGTAGTGCAATGCTGTTCCTTCAGCAGAGGATAAAAAAATAATGAAGCAAATTTAATAATAGTAGTAAATTGGAAAGTTGTTTAAAATTAAATATTCTATCCAGATCATGAAATAAAATGTTGGGGTTTCTTTAATAAAGCTAATATTTTTGTGCTCCAATAAAATATGCCAGTATAGGGATCTTATACCTCCAATTATTGCCAGTCTTTTCAGTTTTCAACTTTCCAAGGAGCCTGACAAACAACTATATCTGAGCTTGTTACTAGAAAACACTCACTAAATATCTCTCTATATTGTTTCCTGTCCTTTCATCTTAAAGTGAATGTAAAGTTGAATACATGAGTGCCCAGTTTTTAAAAATACTATTAAAAACAGGGGCTTTTTCATTCATTAAACTTTACATTGCAGTTTTTTTTTTTAATTCTTACCATTTTCTTTAGGAAACCCAGACCGCTGATCCTCCGCCTGCAGCTTCTCTGTACTTAGCATATCGATGACAAACCGGCTTCCTCCAATCGTTGCGTGGCCTCACAAGATGGACGCTCCAGGTCCAAGCCATGATTGGAGGAAGCTGGTTTTGTCATTGCTGAGGTAAGTACAGAGGAGCTGCGGGCGGAGAATCACTGGTCTGGCTACAGCGAATCCTGTCCGCTGGACCCTATATAAATCTACCCCCAAAAGGGAATTTATAGATACATAATTTAATAAGATTTTCTATAGGATTGAAATAGACCCCAAAGATGTTACTCAAGGGAAGACTGACAGCTTTTGGCCCAGAGGGCTAAGTATTACCCAGTGGCCCAGGTATATGAATCCTAGGTTATCATGTGGGCAGTTCTTCAACATGCATATAGGGAATCCTACACCTCTAGTAACCAGGACTTCAGCACTGTCAACAACCCACAGCTAAGATACATAGTGAATTGCTACCCTGCCCCAGTCTTCCCCAGGTGTTACTATTTTATAGCTGGCAGATTTAAATGTTGCTTTTACATATTTTTAAACTAGTTTAGTCAGTTAATTTTCAAATCTATGAGGGAATGAATAATGTATAATGTGATTTTTCTGTTTGTGTTTCTGTATAACGGCACTGCATTTTGTTAAGCTGGATCACATAAAATTAACTTTTACTTATTTGCTCACTGAATTTCAGTAATTTTCCAGTTACTGAATAAGTCAGGTACATAATTTTTAGCACAGGAGTTGCATTATCATGTTCCCTTTCAACTTGTATTGTTCCCATCTTTTATTGTGTGCAACTCATATATTTGGTGTGCTTGATTATATACAGGCAATTAGACTATTAACAAGAGCATGAGTTTCTTGTCTTAACAGATAATACAGATAATACAGAACTGTATATCCAGATGGTTTCACACAAGGAAAAGCTCACTCTCCAAGTGTGGGAGCAGGAAGTGATAAATCCATGAGTAATATGACCAGCATTATCTTTCTGTTTGATGCTCTCTAGTGAAATCAGAAGGCTGATCTCAGAATTGCAGCATTGCAGTTTTATTTTATAGTACACAATGTCCAAGTGTAGAATGACTTGAAAGTGATGCAGCATAATTGTAAAAAGCTGACTAGGAAATAAAATCTGAACCTCTCTATGTAAAAATAATTTACCTCCAAACTTCCTCAGTAGCAACATAACACTGTAAAGGAACGTTAATCCTCCAATCAGGCTGCTAGCCGTCCTGGCAAAGGAAGTATGCTCCTGGATGGTTCAGTAACAATCACTATATTTCCCTCCTCAATTTAACCCCTTTATCATGGCCACAGTACATCAGCTGTCACAAGCTCTTCCAGGGCTGTAGCCCTTGCAAAGTCGACAAACAAGGTACGGCAGCCGCCATGAAGGGTTTAAGGAAGTTTACTATGAAATCATTTTTAGTAAAATCCAATTATATTACAGTAAGCAAAAGTTGCCCAACATCCAACCCTCTGTGGGAGGGGCGAAACACGTCATGTTTTGGAACCCAATGACGTAGTCGCTAAGTTTAACATAGCTGGGAGCTGCTAAGTTGCATTTATGAGGCGGGGAATTTAAATGGCAAGTGAAGACGCCGACCTACCCACCATCTGAATACCGTACTAAGGAAGAGGATTTCAGCTTATCCATCCTAACAGCGGACGATGTCTATGTGAGGTCAGGTATGGCTTACATTAGTCTTGCACCCCATTTATGCCTCAGTTTTCTTGCACACTCGAACATACCTTTCCTGATTAACCATGCAAAGATTGTGCTTTACTTTGGAGCCTCTTTGCCCGTAACCCGGATATATAAGACTGTCACTTGTACTCCTGTATCTTAGGAGACTGAGCACACACCGGAGCGTGTTTTCTGATACATCAATAGTTCTTTATGGACTCTGTTTATCAGGTTCCTTGGATATTTGAATCACAACTGCAGAGTCTAAATAAATTATATTTGTTTCACAAATGAAGTACAGGCTATTATATCAGCATAGACTGTTTTATTCAGAGTGATTTTTATAAGTAAGAGCAGTAAGTCTTTATATGGTTATATTATATTGTTATACCATATAAATATTTAGAGGCTGAAAATAAGTATTAGTATTAATAACAACTTTTGACATTAGTTGTGCTCAAACCTAAATGAGAGAGATAGTGTTCATTGTAATAAGCACTGAAGCATGAGAGATGTGAGACACACAGACTGCAGCTGCTGACAGGGGCGTGACCTGCTGCGAGACACAGCACACAGAGTTGTAAGGAGCAGTATGGCACGCTGTGATGAATGAAGCTGTGTGACGTCACGAAAAGTCCGTTACTGTCCGGTATGAGAATGTATCAAAGGAAGTTCATAGAATTAAATTAAACATACGTTGCAAACATAGTAATATCTGAGAGACAAAGTCAATTTAGATAAGTTCAAGAGAAAACATGAAATTTGTAATTAGCCGTTACTTAAGGCATCCAAGGTAAAATAGATTTGATACAAATACCGTAGCGGTAGTAGGTAGAATCCTCCTGTTGGAAATTAAATAGCAATTCCTGTAGAGATGTGGAGTTGAAATAAATTAATACATCTTGGAATAGCAATCTTCAGGATGAATGAGACTAGTTGTTATTAGTCCCTTTATGAGACCAAACTGCAGCTGGTATTTGTAATCCCAAATGTTAAAGTAGTAGAAGTAAATCTTCTTTTGATAATTATATAGCTTATAAGAAACAGAACACTGGTTTCAGCAAACAATACTCAACAACTAAGCACTTGTTTGGGGCGGGGTGATGCCTTAAGTACAGGTGGTGAGGTTCCCAAGTGTCATCCTCTGGGGCGAACCCTTTCCATCGGACCAGATACTGTAATTCTCCATTATAATGTCTTGAGTCCAAAAGATCATAAACTTCATAGACATCAGTGCCCAATTGAATAGGAGAAGGGGGTAGAAGAGGTACATCAGGCTTATCTCCCAAGTAGGGTTTCAATAATGATACATGGAAAGTTGGGTGGATGGGTAAAGAATCAGGTAGGTCAAGCCGGACGGCATTTTCATTGATGATGTGTAGAATTCTGAATGGGCCAAGGAACAACCCAGCCAATTTTTTACTTGGTAAGTGCATTTTAATGTTTTTGGAAGATAACCAAACATAGTCCCCTATGGAATATTTCGGAGAAGCTCTACGACGTAAATCATAAAATTTCTTCTGAGAAGCCTGAGCTTGTTTGATGTTATCACGTAAGTGTAGGAAATTTTCAGCTATGTTTTGTGTTAACACATCAACAGATGGTGAGTCATGTGTAGAGGTCGTTTGGATAGTGAATCTTGGATTAAAACCATAATTGGCGAAAAAGGGAGAGTAATTTGTAGTGCTGTTAATGGTATTATTATAGGCAAATTCAGCCATAGAGAGAAAAGAAGTCCATTTATTTTGATGATATGAGCAATAGCAACGTAGATATTGCTCAAGCCACTGATTGAGTCTCTCAGTTTGGCCGTTAGTCTGAGGGTGGAAGGCTGTGCTTAACCTTTGATCGATTTGGAGTGCTTTAGTGAGTGCTTTCCAGAAGCGTGAGGTGAATTGGGTTCCTCTATCAGTAGTTAAAATGGAGGGTAACCCGTGGTATCGTACAATGTGGTTTAGAAATAAGTATGCTGTTTCAATGGAAGTGGGTAGCTTGTGATAAGGAATAAAATGTGCCATTTTAGTAAAATGATCTGTAACAACTAAAATGGTAGTTTGTCCAGAACTAGGTGGTAAATCAACTATAAAATCCATTCCCAAATGAGACCAAGGAGATTCCGGTACTTCCAGAGGAATTAAATAGCCATAGGGAGGTCTCCTTTCTGGTTTTGATACTGTACAGGTTGTACAATGTTGTATATATTCCTTTATAGTGGTTTTCATCGATGGCCACCAGTAACTTCTGGAGATGAGCTCATGTGTACGTTTGATACCTGGATGACCAGTTAGTGGAGGGTCATGATGATGTTTGATTATTTTTTGTCTGAAACGTTCTGGAATATATAGTTTAGAACCATGAAAGTAAAAACCATTCTGGAGGCTTAGGCTATCTAGTAGGGTTTGGTCTTCTGAAGATAGATCAGATTGGTATTCCTTATCCTGTTGAGATAGGATAGCAAGGAATCGAGTAGGGGGAAGAATGCTAGTAGGAGAGTCTTCTTGTATAGGTCTTGAATCTCGTCGAGAGAGTGCATCTGCCTTCCCATTTTTTGATCCAGGCCTGTACATGATTTGAAAATTGAAACGACTAAAGTAGAGACTCCATCTCACTTGACGTCCAGATAAAGTTTTGTTATTTTGTAGATATTCCAAATTCCGGTGATCCGTGTAAATCACTATTGGTAGGGAGGTACCTTCAAGAAGATGTCTCCAGAATTCAAAGGCTCTTTTAATGGCTAGAAGTTCCTTGTCCCCAATGGAATAATTGATCTCTGCTGGAGTCATAATTTTTTAATAGAACCCAACTGGGTGTAGTGGTTCTGTAGGAGACTGTCTTTGGGAGAGGACAGCGCCAAGAGCATAATCTGAAGAATCCACCTCTAGGGTATATTGAAGGTTTGGATCAGGATATTTCAGAATGGGAGCAGATGAAAAGGAAATCTTCAGAAAGCTGAACGCATCATCCTGTTCTTTAGTCCACTGGAAAGAGCAATTAGCACTAGTTAATTTAGTCAGAGGTTTTGCAATTTTTGAGAAATTGCGAATGAACTTTCTGTAATAGTTACTGAAGCCAAGAAACTTTTGTAGTTCTTTCCATGTTGAAGGTGTGGGCCATGATTTTACTGCTTCCACTTTGTTATCTTGCATTTGAATCCCATTTGGGCTGATGGAGTAACCCAGGAACTCTATTTTGTTGGTGTGGAAAATACATTTTTCCAATTTGGCGTATAGCCGATGGACTTGGAGTCTTGCTAAAACCCAGCTAACATGTTTGATATGTTCTTCTAGATTTGTGGAATAGATTAGAATGTCATCTAGGTAGACAACAACACATGTGTCAAGGAGATCATGGAAAATGTCATTAATAAAGAACTGGAAAGTTGCGGGTGCGTTAGTTAAGCCGAAGGGCATAACTAGATATTCAAACAACCCATACCTAGTTCTAAAAGCGGTAAGCCACTCATCCCCCTCTTGGATACGCACTAAATTGTACGCCCCTCTCAAATCTAATTTAGTAAAAATCTGAGCATGCCTGAGTCTTTCTATGAGTTCAGGAATGAGGGGGAGAGGGTATCGTTTTTTTATGGTTATTTTGTTCAATTGTCTGAAGTCAATGATAGGCCGAAGAGATTGGTCTTTGTTCCGCACAAAAAACATTCCTGCACCAGCAGGAGAAACCGAAGGACGGATAAACCCTTTCTTTAGATTTTCATCTAGGTAAGTCTTTAGATGATCCAGTTCTGGTTGACAAAGTGGGTATAAATGTCCAATAGGTGGTGTGGTTCCAGGATTCAGTTCAATAGGGCAGTCATAGATTCTGTGTGGGGGAAGGGTATCTGCTTCCTTCTTACTGAAGACTTCAGAGAACTGCTTGTACATTTCTGGTATCAGAGTTTCTGATGTGGAGGATAAACTGTGAAAAAAGGTTCTATGGCAAGTCTGTTGACAGAAATCAGAATTTAATTGAACATTTAAGGATTTCCAATTAATATCAGGTTCGTGTAGCTGTAACCAAGCTAGCCCAAGTACTATTGGGAATAATGGAGAAGTGATTACATCAAAAGTGAGATGTTCATGATGTGTTTTTAATGTGGTGACAGAGAGCGGGATGGTGTGATGTGTAATTGGCCCTGATGATATCTCAGAGCCATCAACCACACGAAGGAAAATAGGAGACAACTTTTTTATCAATGGTATTTTATTTTTTGAAACCAGAGAACTGTCAATGTAGTTTCCTTGTGCTCCTGTATCCAAGATGGCTGGAATGGTCAATTGCTTATTTGCCCACTGTAGAGAAAGAAGTAAAGAACAATGAAGAGGGTTGTTATGCTTTGACTGGAGAGAAAGATTTGTATGGTACTTACTCTTCTTGTTCTGTGGCAAAGAGGGGCAATCCTTTAAAGTATGAGATGAGGATGCGCAATACATGCAGAGGCCTCTAGTCTTCCTTCTGATGCGTTCTTCAGGAGTTAGAGGTCCTCTAATAAAACTTATATCCATTGCTTCAGCACCAGTTGAACCAGTATGAGGACTGTTAGAAGTGGGATGGTTTAGAACCTTATCCTTCTTGTAAACTATTTCAGGGTATTGACGTTCAAATCTTCTTTCACGTAATGCCTGCTGAGCTTCATAAGGCCTTCCAATGTTTCAGGTAACTCAGTTCGGGCTAATTCATCTTTTACTGCGTCAGAGAGTCCAAGCCTGAACTGGTTTTTTAAAGCAATGGTGTTCCATTGAGAGTCAATAGAATATTGCTTGAATTCTGTTATGTAACATTCAACAGGTTTGGTACCTTGTTTTAAGTTCCTCATCTTTTTCTCAGCAGTATACTGTAGGTTAGAATCATAGTATAATTCATCCATGATATCCAAAAAAGATGAAAAAGATGAAAGAACAGCATTATTTGTCTCAAAGAGAGTGTCTGCCCAAATGCGAGGTTCACCTCTTAAATAGCTTATCATTGTAAGGACTTTAACCCTATCATTTGGGTATGTTCTAGGTTTAAGGGTGAAATTAAGCAGACAAGCATTTTTAAATTGACGGTATACATTCCTATCTCCTTTGAAAAAATCTGGAGGTGCAATAAATGGTTCTGACAGATTGTCAGGAAGGCTCTGTTTAGTTGAGACAGTGTCTTTTATTACTTTTCTTAAAGTTTCATTTTCTAATTGTAACTCTCTAAAGGCTTGACTAAGTTGGTCAACTCTTTGTGTTAAATTATAAACAATTTGAGGAAGCTCTGCTGGATCCATTATTTATGGCTTAGTTGTTATATCAGGTTCCTTGGATATTTCAATCACAACTGCAGAGTCTAAATAAATTATATTTGTTTCACAACTGAAGTACAGGCTATTATATCAGCATAGACTGTTTTATTCAGAGTGATTTTTATAAGTAAGGGCAGTAAGTCTTTATATGGTTATATATTATTGTTATACCATATAAATATTTAGAGGCTGAAAATAAGTATTAGTATTAATAACAACTTTTGACATTAGTTGTGCTCAAACCTAAATGAGAGAGATAGTGTTCATTGTAATAAGCACTGAAGCATGAGAGATGTGAGACACACAGACTGCAGCTGCTGACAGGGGCGTGACCTGCTGCGAGACACAGCACACAGAGTTGTAAGGAGCAGTATGGCACGCTGTGATGAATGAAGCTGTGTGACGTCACGAAAAGTCCGTTACTGTCCGGTATGAGAATGTATCAAAGGAAGTTCATAGAATTAAATGAAACATACGTTGCAAACATAGTAATATCTGAGAGACAAAGTCAATTTAGATAAGTTCAAGAGAAAACATGAAATTTGTAATTAGCCGTTACTTAAGGCATCCAAGGTAAAATAGATTTGATACAAATACCGTAGCGGTAGTAGGTAGAATCCTCCTGTTGGAAATTAAATAGCAATTCCTGTAGAGATGTGGAGTTGAAATAAATTAATACATCTTGGAATAGCAATCTTCAGGATGAATGAGACTAGTTGTTATTAGTCCCTTTATGAGACCAAACTGCAGCTGGTATTTGTAATCCCAAATGTTAAAGTAGTAGAAGTAAATCTTCTTTTGATAATTATATAGCTTATAAGAAACAGAGCACTGGTTTCAGCAAACAATACTCAACAACTAAGCACTTGTTTGGGGCGGGGTGATGCCTTAAGTACAGGTGAGGAAGGTGAGCTGAGGCAAAAAACAAAAGCAGGACTGGAATCCTTACAGAGTTATCTTTGGGGCCCCATTTAACAACCTGTACATACTCAGTAATTGTAGTGTTCTTTGTAGCTTTAGCCGGCCGACTTAATACTTAGCTAGCTCTTGGAATGTTATTACTTAGATGTTGGTTATATTGAATTGAGGTATTACGACAGCATTTCAGCACAGTGCTGGACTTTTATTACATGTTTTATCCTTTTTGTGTGTTTGTATTTTAGGATCTAGGGTGGAGGACAGACCCCCACTCTTGCTCCCTATTTTTCAATTTGGTAATAAAGCGCAGTAATTCTTGAGTGCAGCCTTGGTCCCTTGGTCCTTCTTTAACAGTTTTACTTGGCATGGTAACTGTTCTACCTCCGCATGTTTAAATATCTATTTTAGGACTGCTTGCACCATTGATAACGTATTCGATGTTTACAGGTGCACCTCTTTTTACTTTCTTTTTTTTTGTCAAAATATAAGATCTGGTAAATCCCCTAATTCCTATTACTTCTCCTAGCTTCTAAGTCTAACCTCATAGACAAATATGTTCATGTGATAATTTCGATTATGTTCACAAAACTAATAGTCAGAGAAATGACAATTATACTTCATACTTAACTAATCGTGATAAAACAAGGTGTATTTATTTGGGTTTAAGCATTAGTTTTTTTCAACATAATATATCTAAGCATCTTTACTAGAAAAAAAAATCAGATATCAGAATGTTAATTCCTTGAAATTAATTAGAATTTAATAGTAAATGTCAAGGTTAGTTTAATTTGTAAAGAACATTTTCATATAGAGATTGTGCAAATATTGCCATGTGTTATACTGTATACGATGTTCACAATCTAGTATATATTCCAAATGAATAATTAGCTGGGTTGGCACTGTAACTAATGTTAAACATACTGTAAGTTATTGTCGCCAAGAAATTTTAGAAAATCTTACGTATTAACTACATGTATAATATTGGTCATCACTACTAAGTGCTGAAAATATATTTTTTTCAGCCAAGATTAGCTTAGTTTGTAACAAACAATATTAAATGAAAATGTATAATCTTATAGTAAGGATATTATCATTCAGTCTTAAAGGGACATAAAACAAGTTGGGATAGAGACAAAATATAATAATATGTACTTTAATTACCTTACCTGCATATTTATACTGCAGTGCCTTACAATTAACCCTTTCTTTTCAGATTCTGAATTGTAATGCTCTAAGTCCCCCCACACATTTCCTTCTATGGCTGTATCTTTATCTATTGTGGTTTTAGTAGAATGCAAAAGTAAATAGGGATTATCTGCTGGAGCATGCCTAGAAGCTGTGAACTCAGTTGAAATACAATGCCTGTGTCTAAACACTGATAGGGGTGGGTGGAGTTGGCTGCTCCAGGTAGCTTAGCTATGTAATTAATTTAGCTTATTTTTAAAATTTATTTTAAGATACTTGCCAGACATGTTTAAACATTTTTTTTTTTAATGCAAATTATGTTTCATTTATTAGACCTTTTAGGATATGGACAGATCTCAGGGACATCCTAAAACATTTAATGTGAAAATGGCTTAATGTAGCTTAATGAGTAAAAAAGTGGCCAAATGTTAATCAATTGCTGCATAATTTTGCACAACCCAATATTTCCACTATCCAAGCCTATCCTAGAAGTTTCATGGATTTTGGAATTCCACAAGGCAAATGAGTGACATTAAGCTTGTTTTTTGGGGAGCTTAATGTGGCTTAACGTACAAAATTGAACTTAGATGTTAACCAATTTCCACCAAACTTACCACAATACATTAATCTATGGATTCAAACATATTCTGAAAATGTCAGAACATTTGATAAAACATAATTTATGCTTACCTGATAAATTCCTTTCTTCTGTAGTGTGATCAGTCCACGGGTCATCATTACTTCTGGGATATTAACTGCTCCCCTACAGGAAGTGCAAGAGGATTCACCCAGCAGAGCTGCATATAGCTCCTCCCCTCTACGTCACTCCCAGTCATTCGACCAAGGACCAACGAGAAAGGAAAAGCCAAGGGTGAAGTAGTGACTGGAGTATAAATTAAAAAATATTTACCTGCCTTAAAAACAGGGCGGGCCGTGGACTGATCACACTACAGAAGAAAGGAATTTATCAGGTAAGCATAAATTATGTTTTCTTCTGTTAAGTGTGATCAGTCCACGGGTCATCATTACTTCTGGGATACCAATACCAAAGCAAAAGTACACGGATGACGGGAGGGATAGGCAGACTCTTTATACAGAAGGAACCACTGCCTGAAGAACCTTTCTCCCAAAAATAGCCTCCGATGAAGCAAAGGTGTCAAATTTGTAAAATTTGGAAAAAGTATGAAGCGAAGACCAAGTTGCAGCCTTGCAAATCTGTTCAACAGAGGCCTCATTCTTGAAGGCCCAAGTGGAAGCCACAGCTCTAGTAGAATGAGCTGTAATTCTTTCAGGGGGCTGCTGTCCAGCAGTCTCATAAGCTAAACGAATTATGCTACGAAGCCAAAAAGAAAGAGAGGTAGCGGAAGCTTTTTGACCTCTCCTCTGCCCAGAGTAAATGACAAACAGAGAAGACGTTTGTCGGAATTCCTTAGTTGCCTGCAAGTAAAATTTTAGAGCCCGGACTACATCCAGGTTGTGCAGTAGACGTTCCTTCTTTGAAGAAGGATTTGGGCATAAAGAAGGAACAACAATCTCTTGATTGATATTCCTGTTAGTAACTACCTTAGGTAAGAACCCAGGTTTAGTACGCAGGACTACCTTATCCGAATGAAAAATCAAATAAGGAGAATCACAATGTAAGGCTGATAATTCAGAGACTCTTCGAGCCGAGGAAATAGCCATTAAAAATAGAACTTTCCAAGATAACAACTTTATATCAATGGAATGAAGGGGTTCAAACGGAACGCCCTGTAAAACATTAAGAACAAGGTTTAAACTCCATGGTGGAGCAACAGTTTTAAACACAGGCTTAATCCTGGCCAAAGCCTGACAAAAAGCCTGGACGTCAGGAACTTCTGACAGACGTTTGTGTAACAGAATGGACAGAGCTGAGATCTGTCCCTTTAATGAACTAGCAGATAAACCCTTTTCTAAACCTTCTTGTAGAAAAGACAATATCCTAGGAATCCTAACCTTACTCCAAGAGTAACCTTTGGATTCACACCAATGTAGGTATTTACGCCATATCTTATGGTAAATCTTTCTGGTAACAGGTTTCCTAGTCTGTATTAAGGTACTAATAACTGACTCAGAAAACCCACGTCTTGATAAAATTAAGCGTTCAATTTCCAAGCAGTCAGCTTCAGAGAAGTTAGATTTTGATGTTTGAAGGGACCCTGTATCAGAAGGTCCTGTTTCAGAGGTAGAGACCAAGGCGGACAGGATGACATGTCCACCAGGTCTGCATACCAAGTCCTGCGTGGCCACGCAGGTGCTATTAGAATCACTGATGCTCTCTCTTGTTTGATTCTGGCTATCAATCGAGGAAGCAACGGGAAGGGTGGAAACACGTAAGCCATCCTGAAGTCCCAAGGTGCTGTCAGAGCATCTATCAGGACTGCTCCTGGATCCCTGGATCTGGACCCGTAACGAGGAAGCTTGGCGTTCTGTCGAGACGCCATGAGATCTATCTCTGGTTTGCCCCAACGTCGAAGTATTTGGGCAAAGACCTCCGGATGAAGTTCCCACTCCCCCGGATGAAAAGTCTGACGACTTAAGAAATCCGCCTCCCAGTTCTCCACTCCCGGGATGTGGATTGCTGACAGGTGGCAAGAGTGAGACTCTGCCCAGCGAATTATCTTTGATACTTCCATCATAGCTAGGGAGCTTCTTGTCCCTCCCTGATGGTTGATGTAAGCTACAGTCGTGATGTTGTCCGACTGAAACCTGATGAACCCCCGAGTTGTCAACTGGGGCCAAGCCAGGAGGGCATTGAGAACTGCTCTCAATTCCAGAATGTTTATTGGCAGGAGACTCTCCTCCTGACTCCATAGTCCCTGAGCCTTCAGGGAATTCCAGACGGCACCCCAACCTAGAAGGCTGGCGTCTGTTGTTACAATTGTCCAGTCTGGTCTGCTGAATGGCATCCCCCTGGACAGGTGTGGCCGAGAAAGCCACCATAGAAGAGAATTTCTGGTCTCTTGATCCAGATTCAGAGAAGGGGATAAGTCTGAGTAATCCCCATTCCACTGACCTAGCATGCACAGTTGCAGTGGTCTGAGGTGTAAGCGTGCAAAGGGTACTATGTCCATTGCCGCTACCATTAAGCCGATTACCTCCATACATTGAGCCACTGACGGGTGTTGAATGGAATGAAGAGTGCGGCAAGCACTTTGAAGTCTTGATAGCCTGTCCTCTGTCAGGTAAATCTTCATTTCTACAGAATCTATAAGAGTCCCCAGGAAGGGAACTCTTGTGAGTGGAACGAGTGAACTTTTCTTTTCGTTCACCTTCCATCCATGTGACCTTAGAAATGCCAGCACTAACTCTGTATGAGATTTGGCAGTTTGAAAGCTTGAAGCTTGTATCAGAATGTCGTCTAGGTATGGAGCTACCGAGATTCCCCGCGGTCTTAGTACCGCCAGAAGAGCACCCAGAACCTTTGTGAAGATTCTTGGCGCTGTAGCCAATCCGAATGGAAGAGCCACAAACTGGTAATGCCTGTCTAGGAAGGCAAACCTTAGGTACCGGTAATGATCTTTGTGAATCGGTATGTGCAGGTAAGCATCTTTTAAATCTACAGTGGTCATGTACTGACCCTCTTGGATCATAGGTAAAATTGTCCGAATAGTCTCCATCTTGAACGATGGAACTCTTAGGAATTTGTTTAGGATCTTTAAGTCCAGGATTGGTCTGAAAGTTCCCTCTTTTTTGGGAACCACAAACAGATTTGAGTAAAACCCCTGTCCCTGTTCCGATCGTGGAACTGGATGGATTACTCCCATTAACAAGAGCTCTTGTACGCAGCGTAGAAAAGCCTCTTTCTTTGTCTGGATTGTTGACAATCTTGACAGATGAAATCTCTCTCTTGGAGGAGAGTATTTGAAGTCCAGAAGGTATCCCTGAGATATTATCTCTAGCGCCCAGGGATCCTGAACATCTCTTGCCCAAGCCTGGGCGAAGAGAGAAAGTCTGCCCCCCACTAGATCCGATCCCGGATCGGGGGCCCTCAATTCATGCTGTTTTGGGGGCAGCAGCAGGTTTCCTAGTCTGCTTGCCCTTGTTCCAGGACTGGTTAGGTTTCCAGCCTTGTCTGTAGCGAGCAACAGCTCCTTCCTGTTTTGGTGCAGAGGAAGTTGATGCTGCTCCTGCTTTGAAATTACGAAAGGAACGAAAACTAGACTGTCTAGTCTTGGCTTTGGCTTTGTCCTGAGGCAGGGCATGGCCTTTACCTCCTGTAATGTCAGCGATAATCTCTTTCAACCCGGGCCCAAATAAGGTCTGCCCTTTGAAAGGTATATTAAGCAATTTAGACTTAGAAGTAACATCAGCTGACCAGGATTTTAGCCACAGCGCCCTGCGTGCCTGAATGGCGAATCCTGAATTCTTCGCCGTAAGTTTAGTAAGATGTACTACGGCCTCCGAAATGAATGAATTAGCTAGTTTAAGGACTCTAAGCCTGTCCGTAATGTCGTCCAGAGTAGCTGAACCAATGTTCTCTTCCAGAGACTCAATCCAGAATGCCGCTGCAGCCGTGATCGGCGCAATGCATGCAAGGGGTTGCAATATAAAACCTTGTTGAACAAACATTTTCTTAAGGTAACCCTCTAACTTTTTATCCATTGGATCTGAAAAAGCACAGCTATCCTCCACCGGGATAGTGGTACGCTTAGCTAAAGTAGAAACTGCTCCCTCCACCTTAGGGACCGTTTGCCATAAGTCCCTTGTGGTGGCGTCTATTGGAAACATTTTTCTAAATATCGGAGGGGGTGAGAACGGCACACCGGGTCTATCCCACTCCTTAGTAACAATTTCAGTAAGTCTCTTAGGTATAGGAAAAACCTCAGTACTCGTCGGTACCGCAAAATATTTATCCAACCTACACATTTTCTCTGGTATTGCAACTGTGTTACAATCATTCAGAGCCGCTAACACCTCCCCTAGTAATACACGGAGGTTTTCCAGTTTAAATTTAAAATTTGAAATATCTGAATCCAGTCTGTTTGGATCAGAACCGTCACCCACAGAATGAAGTTCTCCGTCCTCATGTTCTGCCACCTGTGACGCAGTGTCTGACATGGCCCTAATATTATCAGCGCACTCTGTTCTCACCCCAGAGTGATCACGCTTACCTTTTAGTTCTGGTAATTTAGCCAAAACTTCAGTCATAACAGTAGCCATATCCTGTAATGTGATTTGTAATGGCCGCCCAGCTGTACTCGGCGCTACAATATCACGCACCTCCCTCTGAGCGGGAGATGTAGGTACTGACACGTGAGGCGAGTTAGTCGGCATAACTCTCCCCTCGTTGTTTGGTGAAATTTGTTCAATTTGTACAGATTGATTTTTATTTAAAGTAGCATCAATACAGTTAGTACATAAATTTCTATTGGACTCCACTTTGGCATTGCAACAAATGACACAGGTATCATCTTCTGAATCAGACATGTTTAACACACTAGCAAATAAACTTGCAACTTGGAAATACAATTCAAATAGAATAATATTAAAACGTACTGTGCCTTTAAGAAGCACAGAAGATCTATGACAGTTAAAAATTAATAAATTGAAACAGTTATAGCCTCAATCCTTGTAAACAACACAACTTTAGCAAAGGTTTAATCCCATTAGCAAAGATAACAATTTCTGAAAGCAGGAAACAAATTACAGAATAAAAGTTTTTATTTCAGTCAAACTATAATTCTCACAGCTCTGCTGAGAGAAATTACCTCCCTCAAAATAAGTTTTGAAGACCCCTGAGCTCTGTAGAGATGAACCAGATCATGCAGGGAATACAATGAGTTGCTGACTGAAATATTTGATGCATAGTAAAAGCGCCCCTCCCCCACACACACAGCAGTGAGGGAGAACAGAAACTGACAGAAAAAACAGATTTAAGCAACTGCCAAGTGGAAAAATGGTGCCCAAACATTTATTCACTCAGTACCTCAGCAAATGAAAACGATTTTACATTCCAGCAAAAACGTTAAACATAATCTCTAGTTATTAAACAGCTTTATGTCTTTCTTACAGTGTAATTCTAGTGAAGTACCATTCTCCCAGAATACTGAAGTGTAAAGTATACATACATGACATTATATCGGTATGGCAGGATTTTCTCATCAATTCCATTGTCAGAAAATAAAAACTGCTACATACCTCTATGCAGATTCATCTGCCCGCTGTCCCCTGATCTGAAGTTTACCTCACTCCTCAGATGGCCGAGAACAGCAATATGATCTTAACTACTCCGGCTAAAATCATAGCAAAACTCTGGTAGATTCTTCCTCAAACTCTGCCAGAGAGGTAATAACACACTCCGGTGCTATTTTAAAATAACAAACTTTTGATTGAAGATATAAAACTAAGTATAATCACCATAGTCCTCTCACACGACCTATCTAGTTGCTGGGTGCAAGAGAATGACTGGGAGTGACGTAGAGGGGAGGAGCTATATGCAGCTCTGCTGGGTGAATCCTCTTGCACTTCCTGTAGGGGAGCAGTTAATATCCCAGAAGTAATGATGACCCGTGGACTGATCACACTTAACAGAAGAAAACATACCAAAAGTTATTCACATTTAACTATTTTTTTACAATCCTAAAACATTTAATGTGAGCAGCTTAATGTAAAAAGAGCTTAATGTACCAAAATTCACCTAAACATCGATCAATTGCCTTGAAACTTGGCACAAACTCAGTTTGTCACTTTCCAAACCTATCCTAGAAGTTTCATGGTATTTGGTTTCCCACAAGGCAAATGAGTGACATTAAGCTTGTTTTTTGGGGAGCTTAATGTGGCTTAACGTACAAAATTGAACTTAGATCTTAACCAATTTCCCCCAAACTTCTCACAATATATTAATCTATCTATTCAAACATATTCTGAACATTTCAGGAAATTTGATAAAACATACCAAAAGTTATTCGCATTTAACAATTTTTTTACAATCCTAAAACATTTAATGTGAGCAGCTTAATGGAAAAAGAGCTTAATGTACCAAAATTCACCAAAACTTCAACCAATTGCCTTGAAACTTGGCACAAACTCAGTTTTTCACTTTCCGAACCTATCCTAGAAGTTTCATGGATTTTCGTGTCCCACAAGGCAAATGAGTGGCATTAAGCTTGTTTTTTGGGGAGCTTAATGTGGCTTAATGAGTAAAAAAGTGGCTAAATGTTAATTAATTGCTGCATAATTTTGCACAACCCAAGATTTTCACTATCCAAGCTTATCCTAGAAGTTTCATGGATTTTGGAATTCCACAAGGGAAATGAGTGACATTAAGCTTGTTTTTTGGGGTGCTTAATGTGGCTTAACGTACAAAATTGAACTTAGATGTTAACCAATTTCCACCAAACTTACCACAATACATTAATCTATCGATTCAAACATATTCTGAAAATGTCAGAACATTTGATAAAACATACCAAAAGTTATTCACATTTAACAATTTTTTTACAATCCTAAAACATCTACAGGCCCATTTATCAAGCTCCGTATGGAGCTTGAAGGGCCATGTTTCTGGCGATTCTTCAGACTCGCCAGAAACACAAGTTATGAAGCAGCGGTCTAAAGACCGCTGCTTCATAACCCTGTCCGCCTGCTCTGAGAAGGCGGACAGGAACCGCCGGAAATCAACCCGATCGAATACGATCGGGTTGATTGACAGCTCCCTGCTGGCGGCCGATTGGCCGCGAGTCAGCAGGGGGCGGCGTTGCACCAGCAGCTCTTGTGAGCTGCTGGTGCAATGTTAAATGTGGAGAGCGTATTGCTCTCCGCATTTAGCGAGGTCTTGCGGATCTGATCCGCAGTGTCGGATCAGGTCCGCAAGCCCTTTGATAAATGGGCCCCCTAATGTGAGCAGCTTAATGTAAAAACAGCTTAATGTACCAAAATTCCCCTAAACATCGATCAATTGCCTTGAAACTTGGCACAAACTCAGTTTGTCACTTTCCAAACCTATCCTAGAAGTTTCATGGTATTTGGTTTCCCACAAGGCAAATGAGTGACATTAAGCTTGTTTTTTGGGGAGCTTAATGTGGAATAACGTACAAAATTGAACTTAGATCTTAACCAATTTCCCCCAAACTTCTCACAATATATTAATCTATCTATTCAAACATATTCTGAAAATTTCAGGAAATTTGATAAAACATACCAAAAGTTATTCGCATTTAACAATTTTTTTACAATCCTAAAACATTTAATGTGAGCAGCTTAATGTAAAAAGAGCTTAATGTACCAAAATTCATCAAAACTTCAACCAATTGCCTTGAAACTTGGCACAAACTCAGTTTTTCACTTTCCGAACCTATCCTAGAAGTTTCATGGATTTTGGTGTCCCACAAGGCAAATGAGTGACATTAAGCTTGTTTTTTGGGGAGCTTAATGTGGCTTAATGAGTAAAAAAGTGGCCAAATGTTAATCAATTGCTGCATAATTTTGCACAACCCAAGATTTTCACTATCCAAGCCTATCCTAGAAGTTTCATGGATTTTGGAATTCCACAAGGGAAATGAGTGACATTAAGCTTGTTTTTTGGGGTGCTTAATGTGGCTTAACGTACAAAATTGAACTTAGATGTTAACCAATTTCCACCAAACTTACCACAATACATTAATCTATCGATTCAAACATATTATGAAAATGTCAGAATATTTGATAAAACATACCAAAAGTTATTCACATTTAACTATTTTTTTTACAATCCTAAAACATTTAATGTGAGCAGCTTAATGTAAAAATAGCTTAATGTACCAAAATTCACCTAAACATCGATCAATTGCCTTGAAACTTGGCACAAACTCAGTTTGTCACTTTCCAAACCTATCCTAGAAGTTTCATGGTATTTGGTTTCCCACAAGGCAAATGAGTGACATTAAGCTTGTTTTTTGGGGAGCTTAATGGGGCTTAACGTACAAAATTGAACTTAAATCTTAACCAATTCCCCCCAAACTTCTCACAATATATTAATCTATCTATTCAAACATATTCTGAAAATTTCAGGAAATTTGATAAAACATACCAAAAGTTATTCGCATTTAAAAAATTTTTACAATCCTAAAACATTTAATGTGAGCAGCTTAATGTAAAAAGAGCTTAATGTACCAAAATTCACCTAAACATCGATCAATTGCCTTGAAACTTGGCACAAACTCAGTTTGTCACTTTCCAAACCTATCCTAGAAGTTTCATGGTATTTGGTTTCCCACAAGGCAAATGAGTGACATTAAGCTTGTTTTTTGGGGAGCTTAATGTGGCTTAACGTACAAAATTGAACTTAGATCTTAACCAATTTCCCCCAAACTTCTCACAATATATTAATCTATATATTCAAACATATTCTGAACATTTCAGGAAATTTGATAAAACATACCAAAAGTTATTCGCATTTAACAATTTTTTTACAATCCTAAAACATTTAATGTGAGCAGCTTAATGGAAAAAGAGCTTAATGTACCAAAATTCACCAAAACTTCAACCAATTGCCTTGAAACTTGGCACAAACTCAGTTTTTCACTTTCCGAACCTATCCTAGAAGTTTCATGGATTTTCGTGTCCCACAAGGCAAATGAGTGGCATTAAGCTTGTTTTTTGGGGAGCTTAATATGGCTTAATGAGTAAAAAAGTGGCTAAATGTTAATTAATTGCTGCATAATTTTGCACAACCCAAGATTTTCACTATCCAAGCTTATCCTAGAAGTTTCATGGATTTTGGAATTCCACAAGGGAAATGAGTGACATTAAGCTTGTTTTTTGGGGTGCTTAATGTGGCTTAACGTACAAAATTGAACTTAGATGTTAACCAATTTCCACCAAACTTACCACAATACATTAATCTATCGATTCAAACATATTCTGAAAATGTCAGAACATTTGATAAAACATACCAAAAGTTATTCACATTTAACAATTTTTTTACAATCCTAAAACATTTAATGTGAGCAGCTTAATGTAAAAACAGCTTAATGTACCAAAATTCACCTAAACATCGATCAATTGCCTTGAAACTTGGCACAAACTCAGTTTGTCACTTTCCAAACCTATCCTAGAAGTTTCATGGTATTTGGTGTCCCACAAGGCAAATGAGTGACATTAAGCTTGTTTTTTGGGGAGCTTAATGTGGCATAACGTACAAAATTGAACTTAGATCTTAACCAATTTCCCCCAAACTTCTCACAATATATTAATCTATCTATTCAAACATATTCTGAAAATTTCAGGAAATTTGATAAAACATACCAAAAGTTATTCGCATTTAACAATTTTTTTACAATCCTAAAACATTTAATGTGAGCAGCTTAATGTAAAAAGAGCTTAATGTACCAAAATTCATCAAAACTTCAACCAATTGCCTTGAAACTTGGCACAAACTCAGTTTTTCACTTTCCGAACCTATCCTAGAAGTTTCATGGATTTTGGTGTCCCACAAGGCAAATGAGTGACATTAAGCTTGTTTTTTGGGGAGCTTAATGTGGCTTAATGAGTAAAAAAGTGGCCAAATGTTAATCAATTGCTGCATAATTTTGCACAACCCAAGATTTTCACTATCCAAGCCTATCCTAGAAGTTTCATGGATTTTGGAATTCCACAAGGGAAATGAGTGACATTAAGCTTGTTTTTTGGGGTGCTTAATGTGGCTTAACGTACAAAATTGAAATTAGATGTTAACCAATTTCCACCAAACTTACCACAATACATTAATCTATCGATTCAAACATATTATGAAAATGTCAGAATATTTGATAAAACATACCAAAAGTTATTCACATTTAACTATTTTTTTACAATCCTAAAACATTTAATGTGAGCAGCTTAATGTAAAAATAGCTTAATGTACCAAAATTCACCTAAACATCGATCAATTGCCTTGAAACTTGGCACAAACTCAGTTTGTCACTTTCCAAACCTATCCTAGAAGTTTCATGGTATTTGGTTTCCCACAAGGCAAATGAGTGACATTAAGCTTGTTTTTTGGGGAGCTTAATGTGGCATAACGTACAAAATTGAACTTAGATCTTTACCAATTTCCCCCAAACTTCTCACAATATATTAATCTATCTATTCAAACATATTCTGAAAATTTCAGGAAATTTGATAAAACATACCAAAAGTTATTCGCATTTAACAATTTTTTTACAATCCTAAAACATTTAATGTGAGCAGCTTAATGTAAAAAGAGCTTAATGTACCAAAATTCACCTAAACATCGATCAATTGCCTTGAAACTTGGCACAAACTCAGTTTGTCACTTTCCAAACCTATCCTAGAAGTTTCATGGTATTTGGTTTCCCACAAGGCAAATGAGTGACATTAAGCTTGTTTTTTGGGGAGCTTAATGTGGCTTAACGTACAAAATTGAACTTAGATCTTAACCAATTTCCCCCAAACTTCTCACAATATATTAATCTATCTATTCAAACATATTCTGAACATTTCAGGAAATTTGATAAAACATACCAAAAGTTATTCGCATTTAACAATTTTTTTACAATCCTAAAACATTTAATGTGAGCAGCTTAATGGAAAAAGAGCTTAATGTACCAAAATTCACCAAAACTTCAACCAATTGCCTTGAAACTTGGCACAAACTCAGTTTGTCACTTTCCAAACCTATCCTAGAAGTTTCATGGTATTTGGTTTCCCACAAGGCAAATGAGTGACATTAAGCTTGTTTTTTGGGGAGCTTAATGTGGCATAACGTACAAAATTGAACTTAGATCTTAACCAATTTCCCCCAAACTTCTCACAATATATTAATCTATCTATTCAAACATATTCTGAAAATTTCAGGAAATTTGATAAAACATACCAAAAGTTATTCGCATTTAACAATTTTTTTACAATCCTAAAACATTTAATGTGAGCAGCTTAATGTAAAAAGAGCTTAATGTACCAAAATTCATCAAAACTTCAACCAATTGCCTTGAAACTTGGCACAAACTCAGTTTTTCACTTTCCGAACCTATCCTAGAAGTTTCATGGATTTTGGTGTCCCACAAGGCAAATGAGTGACATTAAGCTTGTTTTTTGGGGAGCTTAATGTGGCTTAATGAGTAAAAAAGTGGCCAAATGTTAATCAATTGCTGCATAATTTTGCACAACCCAAGATTTTCACTATCCAAGCCTATCCTAGAAGTTTCATGGATTTTGGAATTCCACAAGGGAAATGAGTGACATTAAGCTTGTTTTTTGGGGTGCTTAATGTGGCTTAACGTACAAAATTGAACTTAGATGTTAACCAATTTCCACCAAACTTACCACAATACATTAATCTATCGATTCAAACATATTATGAAAATGTCAGAATATTTGATAAAACATACCAAAAGTTATTCACATTTAACTATTTTTTTTACAATCCTAAAACATTTAATGTGAGCAGCTTAATGTAAAAATAGCTTAATGTACCAAAATTCACCTAAACATCGATCAATTGCCTTGAAACTTGGCACAAACTCAGTTTGTCACTTTCCAAACCTATCCTAGAAGTTTCATGGTATTTGGTTTCCCACAAGGCAAATGAGTGACATTAAGCTTGTTTTTTGGGGAGCTTAATGGGGCTTAACGTACAAAATTGAACTTAAATCTTAACCAATTCCCCCCAAACTTCTCACAATATATTAATCTATCTATTCAAACATATTCTGAAAATTTCAGGAAATTTGATAAAACATACCAAAAGTTATTCGCATTTAAAAATTTTTTACAATCCTAAAACATTTAATGTGAGCAGCTTAATGTAAAAAGAGCTTAATGTACCAAAATTCACCTAAACATCGATCAATTGCCTTGAAACTTGGCACAAACTCAGTTTGTCACTTTCCAAACCTATCCTAGAAGTTTCATGGTATTTGGTTTCCCACAAGGCAAATGAGTGACATTAAGCTTGTTTTTTGGGGAGCTTAATGTGGCTTAACGTACAAAATTGAACTTAGATCTTAACCAATTTCCCCCAAACTTCTCACAATATATTAATCTATCTATTCAAACATATTCTGAACATTTCAGGAAATTTGATAAAACATACCAAAAGTTATTCGCATTTAACAATTTTTTTACAATCCTAAAACATTTAATGTGAGCAGCTTAATGGAAAAAGAGCTTAATGTACCAAAATTCACCAAAACTTCAACCAATTGCCTTGAAACTTGGCACAAACTCAGTTTTTCACTTTCCGAACCTATCCTAGAAGTTTCATGGATTTTCGTGTCCCACAAGGCAAATGAGTGGCATTAAGCTTGTTTTTTGGGGAGCTTAATGTGGCTTAATGAGTAAAAAAGTGGCTAAATGTTAATTAATTGCTGCATAATTTTGCACAACCCAAGATTTTCACTATCCAAGCTTATCCTAGAAGTTTCATGGATTTTGGAATTCCACAAGGGAAATGAGTGACATTAAGCTTGTTTTTTGGGGTGCTTAATGTGGCTTAACGTACAAAATTGAACTTAGATGTTAACCAATTTCCACCAAACTTACCACAATACATTAATCTATCGATTCAAACATATTCTGAAAATGTCAGAACATTTGATAAAACATACCAAAAGTTATTCACATTTAACAATTTTTTTACAATCCTAAAACATTTAATGTGAGCAGCTTAATGTAAAAACAGCTTAATGTACCAAAATTCACCTAAACATCGATCAATTGCCTTGAAACTTGGCACAAACTCAGTTTGTCACTTTCCAAACCTATCCTAGAAGTTTCATGGTATTTGGTTTCCCACAAGGCAAATGAGTGACATTAAGCTTGTTTTTTGGGGAGCTTAATGTGGCATAACGTACAAAATTGAACTTAGATCTTAACCAATTTCCCCCAAACTTCTCACAATATATTAATCTATCTATTCAAACATATTCTGAAAATTTCAGGAAATTTGATAAAACATACCAAAAGTTATTCGCATTTAACAATTTTTTTACAATCCTAAAACATTTAATGTGAGCAGCTTAATGTAAAAAGAGCTTAATGTACCAAAATTCATCAAAACTTCAACCAATTGCCTTGAAACTTGGCACAAACTCAGTTTTTCACTTTCCGAACCTATCCTAGAAGTTTCATGGATTTTGGTGTCCCACAAGGCAAATGAGTGACATTAAGCTTGTTTTTTGGGGAGCTTAATGTGGCTTAACGTACAAAATTGAACTTAGATCTTAACCAATTTCCCCCAAACTTCTCACAATATATTAATCTATCTATTCAAACATATTCTGAACATTTCAGGAAATTTGATAAAACATACCAAAAGTTATTCGCATTTAACAATTTTTTTACAATCCTAAAACATTTAATGTGAGCAGCTTAATGGAAAAAGAGCTTAATGTACCAAAATTCACCAAAACTTCAACCAATTGCCTTGAAACTTGGCACAAACTCAGTTTGTCACTTTCCAAACCTATCCTAGAAGTTTCATGGTATTTGGTTTCCCACAAGGCAAATGAGTGACATTAAGCTTGTTTTTTGGGGAGCTTAATGTGGCATAACGTACAAAATTGAACTTAGATCTTAACCAATTTCCCCCAAACTTCTCACAATATATTAATCTATCTATTCAAACATATTCTGAAAATTTCAGGAAATTTGATAAAACATACCAAAAGTTATTCGCATTTAACAATTTTTTTACAATCCTAAAACATTTAATGTGAGCAGCTTAATGTAAAAAGAGCTTAATGTACCAAAATTCATCAAAACTTCAACCAATTGCCTTGAAACTTGGCACAAACTCAGTTTTTCACTTTCCGAACCTATCCTAGAAGTTTCATGGATTTTGGTGTCCCACAAGGCAAATGAGTGACATTAAGCTTGTTTTTTGGGGAGCTTAATGTGGCTTAATGAGTAAAAAAGTGGCCAAATGTTAATCAATTGCTGCATAATTTTGCACAACCCAAGATTTTCACTATCCAAGCCTATCCTAGAAGTTTCATGGATTTTGGAATTCCACAAGGGAAATGAGTGACATTAAGCTTGTTTTTTGGGGTGCTTAATGTGGCTTAACGTACAAAATTGAACTTAGATGTTAACCAATTTCCACCAAACTTACCACAATACATTAATCTATCGATTCAAACATATTATGAAAATGTCAGAATATTTGATAAAACATACCAAAAGTTATTCACATTTAACTATTTTTTTTACAATCCTAAAACATTTAATGTGAGCAGCTTAATGTAAAAATAGCTTAATGTACCAAAATTCACCTAAACATCGATCAATTGCCTTGAAACTTGGCACAAACTCAGTTTGTCACTTTCCAAACCTATCCTAGAAGTTTCATGGTATTTGGTTTCCCACAAGGCAAATGAGTGACATTAAGCTTGTTTTTTGGGGAGCTTAATGGGGCTTAACGTACAAAATTGAACTTAAATCTTAACCAATTCCCCCCAAACTTCTCACAATATATTAATCTATCTATTCAAACATATTCTGAAAATTTCAGGAAATTTGATAAAACATACCAAAAGTTATTCGCATTTAAAAAATTTTTACAATCCTAAAACATTTAATGTGAGCAGCTTAATGTAAAAAGAGCTTAATGTACCAAAATTCACCTAAACATCGATCAATTGCCTTGAAACTTGGCACAAACTCAGTTTGTCACTTTCCAAACCTATCCTAGAAGTTTCATGGTATTTGGTTTCCCACAAGGCAAATGAGTGACATTAAGCTTGTTTTTTGGGGAGCTTAATGTGGCTTAACGTACAAAATTGAACTTAGATCTTAACCAATTTCCCCCAAACTTCTCACAATATATTAATCTATCTATTCAAACATATTCTGAACATTTCAGGAAATTTGATAAAACATACCAAAAGTTATTCGCATTTAACAATTTTTTTACAATCCTAAAACATTTAATGTGAGCAGCTTAATGGAAAAAGAGCTTAATGTACCAAAATTCACCAAAACTTCAACCAATTGCCTTGAAACTTGGCACAAACTCAGTTTTTCACTTTCCGAACCTATCCTAGAAGTTTCATGGATTTTTGTGTCCCACAAGGCAAATGAGTGGCATTAAGCTTGTTTTTTGGGGAGCTTAATGTGGCTTAATGAGTAAAAAAGTGGCTAAATGTTAATTAATTGCTGCATAATTTTGCACAACCCAAGATTTTCACTATCCAAGCTTATCCTAGAAGTTTCATGGATTTTGGAATTCCACAAGGGAAATGAGTGACATTAAGCTTGTTTTTTGGGGTGCTTAATGTGGCTTAACGTACAAAATTGAACTTAGATGTTAACCAATTTCCACCAAACTTACCACAATACATTAATCTATCGATTCAAACATATTCTGAAAATGTCAGAACATTTGATAAAACATACCAAAAGTTATTCACATTTAACAATTTTTTTACAATCCTAAAACATTTAATGTGAGCAGCTTAATGTAAAAACAGCTTAATGTACCAAAATTCACCTAAACATCGATCAATTGCCTTGAAACTTGGCACAAACTCAGTTTGTCACTTTCCAAACCTATCCTAGAAGTTTCATGGTATTTGGTTTCCCACAAGGCAAATGAGTGACATTAAGCTTGTTTTTTGGGGAGCTTAATGTGGCATAACGTACAAAATTGAACTTAGATCTTAACCAATTTCCCCCAAACTTCTCACAATATATTAATCTATCTATTCAAACATATTCTGAAAATTTCAGGAAATTTGATAAAACATACCAAAAGTTATTCGCATTTAACAATTTTTTTACAATCCTAAAACATTTAATGTGAGCAGCTTAATGTAAAAAGAGCTTAATGTACCAAAATTCATCAAAACTTCAACCAATTGCCTTGAAACTTGGCACAAACTCAGTTTTTCACTTTCCGAACCTATCCTAGAAGTTTCATGGATTTTGGTGTCCCACAAGGCAAATGAGTGACATTAAGCTTGTTTTTTGGGGAGCTTAATGTGGCTTAATGAGTAAAAAAGTGGCCAAATGTTAATCAATTGCTGCATAATTTTGCACAACCCAAGATTTTCACTATCCAAGCCTATCCTAGAAGTTTCATGGATTTTGGAATTCCACAAGGGAAATGAGTGACATTAAGCTTGTTTTTTGGGGTGCTTAATGTGGCTTAACGTACAAAATTGAAATTAGATGTTAACCAATTTCCACCAAACTTACCACAATACATTAATCTATCGATTCAAACATATTATGAAAATGTCAGAATATTTGATAAAACATACCAAAAGTTATTCACATTTAACTATTTTTTTACAATCCTAAAACATTTAATGTGAGCAGCTTAATGTAAAAATAGCTTAATGTACCAAAATTCACCTAAACATCGATCAATTGCCTTGAAACTTGGCACAAACTCAGTTTGTCACTTTCCAAACCTATCCTAGAAGTTTCATGGTATTTGGTTTCCCACAAGGCAAATGAGTGACATTAAGCTTGTTTTTTGGGGAGCTTAATGTGGCATAACGTACAAAATTGAACTTAGATCTTTACCAATTTCCCCCAAACTTCTCACAATATATTAATCTATCTATTCAAACATATTCTGAAAATTTCAGGAAATTTGATAAAACATACCAAAAGTTATTCGCATTTAACAATTTTTTTACAATCCTAAAACATTTAATGTGAGCAGCTTAATGTAAAAAGAGCTTAATGTACCAAAATTCACCTAAACATCGATCAATTGCCTTGAAACTTGGCACAAACTCAGTTTGTCACTTTCCAAACCTATCCTAGAAGTTTCATGGTATTTGGTTTCCCACAAGGCAAATGAGTGACATTAAGCTTGTTTTTTGGGGAGCTTAATGTGGCTTAACGTACAAAATTGAACTTAGATCTTAACCAATTTCCCCCAAACTTCTCACAATATATTAATCTATCTATTCAAACATATTCTGAACATTTCAGGAAATTTGATAAAACATACCAAAAGTTATTCGCATTTAACAATTTTTTTACAATCCTAAAACATTTAATGTGAGCAGCTTAATGGAAAAAGAGCTTAATGTACCAAAATTCACCAAAACTTCAACCAATTGCCTTGAAACTTGGCACAAACTCAGTTTTTCACTTTCCGAACCTATCCTAGAAGTTTCATGGATTTTCGTGTCCCACAAGGCAAATGAGTGGCATTAAGCTTGTTTTTTGGGGAGCTTAATGTGGCTTAATGAGTAAAAAAGTGGCTAAATGTTAATTAATTGCTGCATAATTTTGCACAACCCAAGATTTTCACTATCCAAGCTTATCCTAGAAGTTTCATGGATTTTGGAATTCCACAAGGGAAATGAGTGACATTAAGCTTGTTTTTTGGGGTGCTTAATGTGGCTTAACGTACAAAATTGAACTTAGATGTTAACCAATTTCCACCAAACTTACCACAATACATTAATCTATCGATTCAAACATATTCTGAAAATGTCAGAACATTTGATAAAACATACCAAAAGTTATTCACATTTAACAATTTTTTTACAATCCTAAAACATCTACAGGCCCATTTATCAAGCTCCGTATGGAGCTTGAAGGGCCGTGTTTCTGGCGATTCTTCAGACTCGCCAGAAACACAAGTTATGAAGCAGCGGTCTAAAGACCGCTGCTTCATAACCCTGTCCGCCTGCTCTGAGCAGGCGGACAGGAACCGCCGGAAATCAACCCGATCGAATACGATCGGGTTGATTGACAGCTCCCTGCTGGCGGCCGATTGGCCGCGAGTCAGCAGGGGGCGGCGTGGCACCAGCAGCTCTTGTGAGCTGCTGGTGCAATGTTAAATGTGGAGAGCGTATTGCTCTCCGCATTTAGCGAGGTCTTGCGGACCTGATCCGCAGTGTCGGATCAGGTCCGCAAGCCCTTTGATAAATGGGCCCCCTAATGTGAGCAGCTTAATGTAAAAACAGCTTAATGTACCAAAATTCCCCTAAACATCGATCAATTGCCTTGAAACTTGGCACAAACTCAGTTTGTCACTTTCCAAACCTATCCTAGAAGTTTCATGGTATTTGGTTTCCCACAAGGCAAATGAGTGACATTAAGCTTGTTTTTTGGGGAGCTTAATGTGGCATAACGTACAAAATTGAACTTAGATCTTAACCAATTTCCCCCAAACTTCTCACAATATATTAATCTATCTATTCAAACATATTCTGAAAATTTCAGGAAATTTGATAAAACATACCAAAAGTTATTCGCATTTAACAATTTTTTTACAATCCTAAAACATTTAATGTGAGCAGCTTAATGTAAAAAGAGCTTAATGTACCAAAATTCATCAAAACTTCAACCAATTGCCTTGAAACTTGGCACAAACTCAGTTTTTCACTTTCCGAACCTATCCTAGAAGTTTCATGGATTTTGGTGTCCCACAAGGCAAATGAGTGACATTAAGCTTGTTTTTTGGGGAGCTTAATGTGGCTTAATGAGTAAAAAAGTGGCCAAATGTTAATCAATTGCTGCATAATTTTGCACAACCCAAGATTTTCACTATCCAAGCCTATCCTAGAAGTTTCATGGATTTTGGAATTCCACAAGGGAAATGAGTGACATTAAGCTTGTTTTTTGGGGTGCTTAATGTGGCTTAACGTACAAAATTGAACTTAGATGTTAACCAATTTCCACCAAACTTACCACAATACATTAATCTATCGATTCAAACATATTCTGAAAATGTCAGAACATTTGATAAAACATACCAAAAGTTATTCACATTTAACAATTTTTTTACAATCCTAAAACATCTACAGGCCCATTTATCAAGCTCCGTATGGAGCTTGAAGGGCCGTGTTTCTGGCGATTCTTCAGACTCGCCAGAAACACAAGTTATGAAGCAGCGGTCTAAAGACCGCTGCTTCATAACCCTGTCCGCCTGCTCTGAGCAGGCGGACAGGAACCGCCGGAAATCAACCCGATCGAATACGATCGGGTTGATTGACAGCTCCCTGCTGGCGGCCGATTGGCCGCGAGTCAGCAGGGGGCGGCGTTGCACCAGCAGCTCTTGTGAGCTGCTGGTGCAATGTTAAATGTGGAGAGCGTATTGCTCTCCGCATTTAGCGAGGGCTTGCGGACCTGATCCGACACTGCGGATCAGGTCCGCAAGCCCTTTGATAAATGGGCCCCCTAATGTGAGCAGCTTAATGTAAAAACAGCTTAATGTACCAAAATTCCCCTAAACATCGATCAATTGCCTTGAAACTTGGCACAAACTCAGTTTGTCACTTTCCAAACCTATCCTAGAAGTTTCATGGTATTTGGTTTCCCACAAGGCAAATGAGTGACATTAAGCTTGTTTTTTGGGGAGCTTAATGTGGCATAACGTACAAAATTGAACTTAGATCTTAACCAATTTCCCCCAAACTTCTCACAATATATTAATCTATCTATTCAAACATATTCTGAAAATTTCAGGAAATTTGATAAAACATACCAAAAGTTATTCGCATTTAACAATTTTTTTACAATCCTAAAACATTTAATGTGAGCAGCTTAATGTAAAAAGAGCTTAATGTACCAAAATTCATCAAAACTTCAACCAATTGCCTTGAAACTTGGCACAAACTCAGTTTTTCACTTTCCGAACCTATCCTAGAAGTTTCATGGATTTTGGTGTCCCACAAGGCAAATGAGTGACATTAAGCTTGTTTTTTGGGGAGCTTAATGTGGCTTAATGAGTAAAAAAGTGGCCAAATGTTAATCAATTGCTGCATAATTTTGCACAACCCAAGATTTTCACTATCCAAGCCTATCCTAGAAGTTTCATGGATTTTGGAATTCCACAAGGGAAATGAGTGACATTAAGCTTGTTTTTTGGGGTGCTTAATGTGGCTTAACGTACAAAATTGAACTTAGATGTTAACCAATTTCCACCAAACTTACCACAATACATTAATCTATCGATTCAAACATATTATGAAAATGTCAGAATATTTGATAAAACATACCAAAAGTTATTCACATTTAACTATTTTTTTTACAATCCTAAAACATTTAATGTGAGCAGCTTAATGTAAAAATAGCTTAATGTACCAAAATTCACCTAAACATCGATCAATTGCCTTGAAACTTGGCACAAACTCAGTTTGTCACTTTCCAAACCTATCCTAGAAGTTTCATGGTATTTGGTTTCCCACAAGGCAAATGAGTGACATTAAGCTTGTTTTTTGGGGAGCTTAATGGGGCTTAACGTACAAAATTGAACTTAAATCTTAACCAATTCCCCCCAAACTTCTCACAATATATTAATCTATCTATTCAAACATATTCTGAAAATTTCAGGAAATTTGATAAAACATACCAAAAGTTATTCGCATTTAAAAAATTTTTACAATCCTAAAACATTTAATGTGAGCAGCTTAATGTAAAAAGAGCTTAATGTACCAAAATTCACCTAAACATCGATCAATTGCCTTGAAACTTGGCACAAACTCAGTTTGTCACTTTCCAAACCTATCCTAGAAGTTTCATGGTATTTGGTTTCCCACAAGGCAAATGAGTGACATTAAGCTTGTTTTTTGGGGAGCTTAATGTGGCTTAACGTACAAAATTGAACTTAGATCTTAACCAATTTCCCCCAAACTTCTCACAATATATTAATCTATCTATTCAAACATATTCTGAACATTTCAGGAAATTTGATAAAACATACCAAAAGTTATTCGCATTTAACAATTTTTTTACAATCCTAAAACATTTAATGTGAGCAGCTTAATGGAAAAAGAGCTTAATGTACCAAAATTCACCAAAACTTCAACCAATTGCCTTGAAACTTGGCACAAACTCAGTTTTTCACTTTCCGAACCTATCCTAGAAGTTTCATGGATTTTCGTGTCCCACAAGGCAAATGAGTGGCATTAAGCTTGTTTTTTGGGGAGCTTAATGTGGCTTAATGAGTAAAAAAGTGGCTAAATGTTAATTAATTGCTGCATAATTTTGCACAACCCAAGATTTTCACTATCCAAGCTTATCCTAGAAGTTTCATGGATTTTGGAATTCCACAAGGGAAATGAGTGACATTAAGCTTGTTTTTTGGGGTGCTTAATGTGGCTTAACGTACAAAATTGAACTTAGATGTTAACCAATTTCCACCAAACTTACCACAATACATTAATCTATCGATTCAAACATATTCTGAAAATGTCAGAACATTTGATAAAACATACCAAAAGTTATTCACATTTAACAATTTTTTTACAATCCTAAAACATTTAATGTGAGCAGCTTAATGTAAAAACAGCTTAATGTACCAAAATTCACCTAAACATCGATCAATTGCCTTGAAACTTGGCACAAACTCAGTTTGTCACTTTCCAAACCTATCCTAGAAGTTTCATGGTATTTGGTTTCCCACAAGGCAAATGAGTGACATTAAGCTTGTTTTTTGGGGAGCTTAATGTGGCATAACGTACAAAATTGAACTTAGATCTTAACCAATTTCCCCCAAACTTCTCACAATATATTAATCTATCTATTCAAACATATTCTGAAAATTTCAGGAAATTTGATAAAACATACCAAAAGTTATTCGCATTTAACAATTTTTTTACAATCCTAAAACATTTAATGTGAGCAGCTTAATGTAAAAAGAGCTTAATGTACCAAAATTCATCAAAACTTCAACCAATTGCCTTGAAACTTGGCACAAACTCAGTTTTTCACTTTCCGAACCTATCCTAGAAGTTTCATGGATTTTGGTGTCCCACAAGGCAAATGAGTGACATTAAGCTTGTTTTTTGGGGAGCTTAATGTGGCTTAATGAGTAAAAAAGTGGCCAAATGTTAATCAATTGCTGCATAATTTTGCACAACCCAAGATTTTCACTATCCAAGCCTATCCTAGAAGTTTCATGGATTTTGGAATTCCACAAGGGAAATGAGTGACATTAAGCTTGTTTTTTGGGGTGCTTAATGTGGCTTAACGTACAAAATTGAAATTAGATGTTAACCAATTTCCACCAAACTTACCACAATACATTAATCTATCGATTCAAACATATTATGAAAATGTCAGAATATTTGATAAAACATACCAAAAGTTATTCACATTTAACTATTTTTTTACAATCCTAAAACATTTAATGTGAGCAGCTTAATGTAAAAATAGCTTAATGTACCAAAATTCACCTAAACATCGATCAATTGCCTTGAAACTTGGCACAAACTCAGTTTGTCACTTTCCAAACCTATCCTAGAAGTTTCATGGTATTTGGTTTCCCACAAGGCAAATGAGTGACATTAAGCTTGTTTTTTGGGGAGCTTAATGTGGCATAACGTACAAAATTGAACTTAGATCTTTACCAATTTCCCCCAAACTTCTCACAATATATTAATCTATCTATTCAAACATATTCTGAAAATTTCAGGAAATTTGATAAAACATACCAAAAGTTATTCGCATTTAACAATTTTTTTACAATCCTAAAACATTTAATGTGAGCAGCTTAATGTAAAAAGAGCTTAATGTACCAAAATTCACCTAAACATCGATCAATTGCCTTGAAACTTGGCACAAACTCAGTTTGTCACTTTCCAAACCTATCCTAGAAGTTTCATGGTATTTGGTTTCCCACAAGGCAAATGAGTGACATTAAGCTTGTTTTTTGGGGAGCTTAATGTGGCTTAACGTACAAAATTGAACTTAGATCTTAACCAATTTCCCCCAAACTTCTCACAATATATTAATCTATCTATTCAAACATATTCTGAACATTTCAGGAAATTTGATAAAACATACCAAAAGTTATTCGCATTTAACAATTTTTTTACAATCCTAAAACATTTAATGTGAGCAGCTTAATGGAAAAAGAGCTTAATGTACCAAAATTCACCAAAACTTCAACCAATTGCCTTGAAACTTGGCACAAACTCAGTTTTTCACTTTCCGAACCTATCCTAGAAGTTTCATGGATTTTCGTGTCCCACAAGGCAAATGAGTGGCATTAAGCTTGTTTTTTGGGGAGCTTAATGTGGCTTAATGAGTAAAAAAGTGGCTAAATGTTAATTAATTGCTGCATAATTTTGCACAACCCAAGATTTTCACTATCCAAGCTTATCCTAGAAGTTTCATGGATTTTGGAATTCCACAAGGGAAATGAGTGACATTAAGCTTGTTTTTTGGGGTGCTTAATGTGGCTTAACGTACAAAATTGAACTTAGATGTTAACCAATTTCCACCAAACTTACCACAATACATTAATCTATCGATTCAAACATATTCTGAAAATGTCAGAACATTTGATAAAACATACCAAAAGTTATTCACATTTAACAATTTTTTTACAATCCTAAAACATTTAATGTGAGCAGCTTAATGTAAAAACAGCTTAATGTACCAAAATTCACCTAAACATCGATCAATTGCCTTGAAACTTGGCACAAACTCAGTTTGTCACTTTCCAAACCTATCCTAGAAGTTTCATGGTATTTGGTTTCCCACAAGGCAAATGAGTGACATTAAGCTTGTTTTTTGGGGAGCTTAATGTGGCATAACGTACAAAATTGAACTTAGATCTTAACCAATTTCCCCCAAACTTCTCACAATATATTAATCTATCTATTCAAACATATTCTGAAAATTTCAGGAAATTTGATAAAACATACCAAAAGTTATTCGCATTTAACAATTTTTTTACAATCCTAAAACATTTAATGTGAGCAGCTTAATGTAAAAAGAGCTTAATGTACCAAAATTCATCAAAACTTCAACCAATTGCCTTGAAACTTGGCACAAACTCAGTTTTTCACTTTCCGAACCTATCCTAGAAGTTTCATGGATTTTGGTGTCCCACAAGGCAAATGAGTGACATTAAGCTTGTTTTTTGGGGAGCTTAATGTGGCTTAATGAGTAAAAAAGTGGCCAAATGTTAATCAATTGCTGCATAATTTTGCACAACCCAAGATTTTCACTATCCAAGCCTATCCTAGAAGTTTCATGGATTTTGGAATTCCACAAGGGAAATGAGTGACATTAAGCTTGTTTTTTGGGTGCTTAATGTGGCTTAACGTACAAAATTGAACTTAGATGTTAACCAATTTCCACCAAACTTACCACAATACATTAATCTATCGATTCAAACATATTATGAAAATGTCAGAATATTTGATAAAACATACCAAAAGTTATTCACATTTAACTATTTTTTTACAATCCTAAAACATTTAATGTGAGCAGCTTAATGTAAAAATAGCTTAATGTACCAAAATTCACCTAAACATCGATCAATTGCCTTGAAACTTGGCACAAACTCAGTTTGTCACTTTCCAAACCTATCCTAGAAGTTTCATGGTATTTGGTTTCCCACAAGGCAAATGAGTGACATTAAGCTTGTTTTTTGGGGAGCTTAATGTGGCTTAACGTACAAAATTGAACTTAAATCTTAACCAATTTCCCCCAAACTTCTCACAATATATTAATCTATCTATTCAAACATATTCTGAAAATTTCAGGAAATTTGATAAAACATACCAAAAGTTATTCGCATTTAAAAAAATTTTACAATCCTAAAACATTTAATGTGAGCAGCTTAATGTAAAAAGAGCTTAATGTACCAAAATTCATCAAAACTTCAATCAATTGCCTTGAAACTTGGCACAAACTCAGTTTTTCACTTTCCGAACCTATCCTAGAAGTTTCATGGATTTTGGTGTCCCACAAGGCAAATGAGTGACATTAAGCTTGTTTTTTTGGGGAGCTTAATGTGGCTTAATGAGTAAAAAAGTGGCCAAATGTTAATCAATTGCTGCATAATTTTGCACAACCCAAGATTTTCACTATCCAAGCCTATCCTAGAAGTTTCATGGATTTTGGAATTCCACAAGGGAAATGAGTGACATTAAGCTTGTTTTTTGGGGTGCTTAATGTGGCTTAACGTACAAAATTGAACTTAGATGTTAACCAATTTCCACCAAACTTACCACAATACATTAATCTATCGATTCAAACATATTATGAAAATGTCAGAATATTTGATAAAACATACCAAAAGTTATTCACATTTAACTATTTTTTTACAATCCTAAAACATTTAATGTGAGCAGCTTAATGTAAGAATAGCTTAATGTACCAAAATTCACCTAAACATCGATCAATTGCCTTGAAACTTGGCACAAACTCAGTTTGTCACTTTCCAAACCTATCCTAGAAGTTTCATGGTATTTGGTTTCCCACAAGGCAAATGAGTGACATTAAGCTTGTTTTTTGGGGAGCTTAATGTGGCTTAACGTACAAAATTGAACTTAAATCTTAACCAATTTCCCCCAAACTTCTCACAATATATTAATCTATCTATTCAAACATATTCTGAAAATTTCAGGAAATTTGATAAAACATACCAAAAGTTATTCGCATTTAAAAAATTTTTACAATCCTAAAACATTTAATGTGAGCAGCTTAATGTAAAAAGAGCTTAATGTACCAAAATTCACCTAAACATCGATCAATTGCCTTGAAACTTGACACAAACTCAGTTTGTCACTTTCCAAACCTATCCTAGAAGTTTCATGGTATTTGGTTTCCCACAAGGCAAATGAGTGACATTAAGCTTGTTTTTTGGGGAGCTTAATGTGGCTTAACGTACAAAATTGAACTTAGATCTTAACCAATTTCCCCCAAACTTCTCACAATATATTAATCTATCTATTCAAACATATTCTGAACATTTCAGGAAATTTGATAAAACATACCAAAAGTTATTCGCATTTAACAATTTTTTTACAATCCTAAAACATTTAATGTGAGCAGCTTAATGGAAAAAGAGCTTAATGTACCAAAATTCACCAAAACTTCAACCAATTGCCTTGAAACTTGGCACAAACTCAGTTTTTCACTTTCCGAACCTATCCTAGAAATTTCATGGATTTTCGTGTCCCACAAGGCAAATGAGTGGCATTAAGCTTGTTTTTTGGGGAGCTTAATGTGGCTTAATGAGTAAAAAAGAGGCTAAATGTTAATTAATTGCTGCATAATTTTGCACAACCCAAGATTTTCACTATCCAAGCTTATCCTAGAAGTTTCATGGATTTTGGAATTTCACAAGGGAAATGAGTGACATTAAGCTTGTTTTTTGGGGTGCTTAATGTGGCTTAACGTACAAAATTGAACTTAGATGTTAACCAATTTCCACCAAACTTACCACAATACATTAATCTATCGATTCAAACATATTCTGAAAATGTCAGAACATTTGATAAAACATACCAAAAGTTATTCACATTTAACAATTTTTTTACAATCCTAAAACATTTAGGGCTCCATGTACTAAGAGGCGGGCGGACAGCTTCTTAACTCGCAAAGCTGTCCGCCCGCCTCCGCTACACACGGGCAGCGGATCTATTGATCCGCTTGCCCGTATGTATCATTACACACTCAGCGGAGTGTGTAATGCCCGCCCCTTCAGTCGCGCGACCAATCACGCGACTGAAGGGGCTGTCAATCACCGAGAGCGAGCGAGCTCTCGGTGATTCTGCTTCGCCACCTAAGAGGTGGCGTAGGGTGTAGGAAGCAGCGGTCTAATGACCGCTGCTTCTTACATTGCGGGAAGCAGGCTCGCATATGCGAACCTGCCCCGCAAAGGCTCCGGAGCAGCTTTCGCTGCTTCGTACATGGAGCCCTTAATGTGAGCAGCTTAATGTAAAAACAGCTTAATGTACCAAAATTCACCTAAACTTCGATCAATTGCCTTGAAACTTGGCACAAACTCAGTTTGTCACTTTCCAAACCTATCCTAGAAGTTTCATGGTATTTGGTTTCCCACAAGGCAAATGAGTGACATTAAGCTTGTTTTTTGGGGAGCTTAATGTGGCATAACGTACAAAATTGAACTTAGATCTTAACCAATTTCCCCCAAACTTCTCACAATATATTAATCTATCTATTCAAACATATTCTGAAAATTTCAGGAAATTTGATAAAACATACCAAAAGTTATTCGCATTTAACAATTTTTTTACAATCCTAAAACATTTAATGTGAGCAGCTTAATGTAAAAAGAGCTTAATGTACCAAAATTCATCAAAACTTCAACCAATTGCCTTGAAACTTGGCACAAACTCAGTTTTTCACTTTCCGAACCTATCCTAGAAGTTTCATGGATTTTGGTGTCCCACAAGGCAAATGAGTGACATTAAGCTTGTTTTTTGGGGAGCTTAATGTGGCTTAATGAGTAAAAAAGTGGCCAAATGTTAATCAATTGCTGCATAATTTTGCACAACCCAAGATTTTCACTATCCAAGCCTATCCTAGAAGTTTCATGGATTTTGGAATTCCACAAGGGAAATGAGTGACATTAAGCTTGTTTTTTGGGGTGCTTAATGTGGCTTAACGTACAAAATTGAACTTAGATGTTAACCAATTTCCACCAAACTTACCACAATACATTAATCTATCGATTCAAACATATTATGAAAATGTCAGAATATTTGATAAAATATACCAAAAGTTATTCACATTTAACTATTTTTTTACAATCCTAAAACATTTAATGTGAGCAGCTTAATGTAAAAATAGCTTAATGTACCAAAATTCACCTAAACATCGATCAATTGCCTTGAAACTTGGCACAAACTCAGTTTGTCACTTTCCAAACCTATCCTAGAAGTTTCATGGTATTTGGTTTCCCACAAGGCAAATGAGTGACATTAAGCTTGTTTTTTGGGGAGCTTAATGTGGCTTAACGTACAAAATTGAACTTAAATCTTAACCAATTTCCCCCAAACTTCTCACAATATATTAATCTATCTATTCAAACATATTCTGAAAATTTCAGGAAATTTGATAAAACATACCAAAAGTTATTCGCATTTAAAAAATTTTTACAATCCTAAAACATTTAATGTGAGCAGCTTAATGTAAAAAGAGCTTAATGTACCAAAATTCATCAAAACTTCAATCAATTGCCTTGAAACTTGGCACAAACTCAGTTTTTCACTTTCCAAACCTATCCTAGAAGTTTCATGGATTTTGGTGTCCCACAAGGCAAATGAGTGACATTAAGCTTGTTTTTTAGGGAGCTTAATGTGGCTTAATGAGTAAAAAAGTGGCCAAATGTTAATCAATTGCTGCATAATTTTGCACAACCCAAGATTTCCACTATCCAAGCCTATCCTAGAAGTTTCATGGATTTTGGTTTTCCACAAGGCGAATGAGTGACATTAAGCTTGTTTTTTGGGGAGCTTAATGTGGCTTAACGTACAAAATTAAACTTAGATCTTAACCAATTTCCCCCAAACTGCTCACAATACATTAATCTATATATTCAAATATATTCTGAAAAATTTAGGACATTTGATAAAATATACCAAAAGTTATTTACATTAAACCATTTTTTTACAATCTTAAAACATTTAGGGGCCAATTTATCAAAGCTTCAACTGATAATACGATGGAATCCGCTAGAATCTCATGTCATATCTGATGCAAATGGAATCTGCTGTAATTATCAAAGTGTCAAGATCGTCAAATGATGAAATGTGTGACATAATATACCCTCCCTCGATCTCAATCTGACACAGATTGATGCTTGCGTCATCCCAGATGTTTCGAATACACATTCGACTCTATGTGACTATATGACCCTTTTTCCAATTTACCAAACATTTAACAGGTACACTTGCGTCTATTCCGGCGCAGCATACCGATCGTTCAAACCGCTACCCTTGAGGCCACGGATGCCATAGAAATCAATTGGAATCTGAAAACACAGGAAGGTTATGTTCGATGCTGCAAGACGATAAAGCATATTAGATAATAAAAGTAAATTATAAACTTTATTAAAATTCTATACTCTTTCTAAATCAAACAATATTATTGCTCCAAATTTGGTGCAAAGTAATGCTTCAATTTTGATGCACTAGTAGATATAGGGATAAAAATGAAATACATTACTACTTATGGATTATGTTACATCTTTGTCTATTATTACAAAGCAAGAGGACAATATTATTGCTCCAAACTTGGTGCACTAGTAGATATAGAGATAAAAATTAAATAAATACATAACATAATATAGCTAACTTCCTTTTTTTTTTTTTTTTGTTTTTTTTTTTGGATAAATCTATATACACCATGTTTAAGGCATGTAATACAAGTCCCACTCACCACATCGCACCAATTTTGATGCAACACTTTTCGCACCAAATATGATGCAATACTCCTAGACAACCCACACATTTTTTTTCCACCACTTTTGATAGGGATATGCATAATCACATGATTTATGACATCAGCTAATCAAATTTAAATATACATTGTATAGTATCACTAACGAATAAAATTGCTCGATACTTGTGTCATTGATCACCCATCAGAACTTGAATGTGCTATCTGTTACATTGTGTATTATACTTTGAAAGTATGTATATGTGTAATTAGTATTAAAGATAAACATTGATGCTGACATTAGGACACACAATGTAATATTTTAGACAATGATTTTAAAAATTTGAATGATGTTTGATTCAATATAATCTTAAACTGATAGCTCAAAGGGATAGCCCACCTAACATTAAACTGTCATGATTCAGATACAGCAGAAATTAAAATCACCTCTTTACTGTCATGCTATTTTTAGTGTATTTCTTCCTTCTCTTGAATTTCATTTTCATTAAGAAATGTCATCTTATATGCCAGACAATTTTATAACACCTGTGTAGGGGTGGTTTTTAAAACTAGATTGCAATCCAGAGGGGTTACACAGGTACAGAGAGAACTGGCCCAGCTCTTAAAATATCTATTGATTGTAAATAAATACATATGATACCCTGATGACATGTTATATTCACAATTATTCCTGCTCAGAATAATAATACATTTACACTATATACATATATTGGTATAAATAAACACAGAAACATGAAAGACAACATTGTTTAGAACAAAAAAAGGAATTTAGGGACATGTAAATATGTTTGCAAAAGATTTCTGACATAACACACACACTCACACACATATATATATATATATATATACCCGTTGCTCAGTGTGCCTAGGGGGATATGTCTGCACCTCACTGACGAGGACCACAATAGGCCGAAACGTACGTCTGGGGTTTTGCTGTATCTCTCGTTCAGAGAGGGATTGCCTGGTATTTCGGGGCTGGGCTGTACTGTGAAGTCAGGATCAGACTGATATGCTTCAGGAAAGTTCTTCTCTGTGAAAGGCACATGTTGGGCAAAAAGAGGCTGCTTCTTGGGTGGTAACTAGCCATAGAACAAGCTATTATGCTATTGTTCGTTCTCAGGTTGAGCGCTTCTCTCAGGAAAAACCTGAATAACTGCAACATTGATGACTGTTAGTTAACAACAGTCCGATGCTCATCGCACCATACTTGACGCATGTGTTTTTGACGTGTTTTTTTATAAATAAGAGCATTATATGTGGATCCATGGCAGCAATGTCTGGCGAGCATATTGACGCCTGCAAACGCACCGAGATTGACGCTTTGATAAATAAGCCCCCATATGTTTTACGATTTTAAAAAAACAGTTAAATGTAAATAACTTTTGGTATGTTTTATCAAATGTCCTGAAAATTTTAGAATATGTTTGAATAGATAGATTAATTAATGTATTGTGGGACGTTTGGGGGAAATTGGTTAAGATTTAAGTTAAATTTTGTACGTTAAGCCACATTAAGCTCCCCAAAAAGCAAGCTTAATGTCACTCATTTGCCTTGTGGGACACCAAAATCCATGAAACTTCTAGGATAGGTTTGGAAAGTGAAAAACTGAGTTTGTGCCAAGTTTCAAGGCAATTGATTGAAGTTTTGGTGAATTTTGGTACATTAAGCTCTTTTTACATTAAGCTGCTCACATTAAATGTTTTAGGATTGTAAAAAAATTGTTAAATGCGAGTAACTTTTGGTATGTTTTATCAAATTTCCTGAAATTTTCAGTATATGTTTGAATAGATAGATTAATATATTGTGAGAAGTTTGGGGGAAATTGGTTAAGATCTAAGTTCAATTTTGTATGTTAAGCCACATTAAGCTCCCCAAAAAACAAGCTTAATGTCACTCATTTGCCTTGTGGGAAACCAAATACCATGACACTTCTAGGATAGATTTGGAAAGTGACAAACTGAGTTTGTGCCAAGTTTCAAGGCAATTGATCAATGTTTAGGTGAAATTTGGTACATTAAGCTCTTTTTACATTAAGCTGCTCACATTAAATGTTTTAGGATTGTAAAAAAATAGTTAAATGTGAATAACTTTTGGTATGTTTTATCAAATGTTCTGACATTTTCAGAATATGTTTGAATCAATAGATTAATGTATTGTGGTAAGTTTGGTGGAAATTGGTTAACATCTAAGTTCAATTTTGTACGTTAAGCCACATTAAGCTCCCAAAAAAACAAGCTTAATGTCACTCATTTCCCTTGTGGAATTCCAAAATCCATGAAACTTCTAGGATAGGCTTGGATAGTGAAAATCTTGGGTTGTGCAAAATTATGCAGCAATTGATTAACATTTGGCCACTTTTTTACTCATTAAGCCACATTAAGCTCCCCAAAAAACAAGCTTAATGTCACTCATTTGCCTTGTGGGAAACCAAATACCATGAAACTTCTAGGATAGGTTTGGAAAGTGAAAAACTGAGTTTGTGCCAAGTTTCAAGGCAATTGATTGAAGTTTTGGTGAATTTTGGTACATTAAGCTCTTTTTACATTAAGCTGCTCACATTAAATGTTTTAGGATTGTAAAAAAATTGTTAAATGCGAATAACTTTTGGTATGTTTTATCAAATTTCCTGAAATTTTCAGAATATGTTTGAATAGATAGATTAATATATTGTGAGAAGTTTGGGGGAAATTGGTTAAGATCTAAGTTCAATTTTGTACGTTAAGCCACATTAAGCTCCCCCAAAAACAAGCTTAATGTCACTCATTTGCCTTGTTGGAAACCAAATACCATGAAACTTCTAGGATAGGTTTGGAAAGTGACAAACTGAGTTTGTGCCAAGTTTCAAGGCAATTGATCGATGTTTAGGTGAATTTTGGTACATTAAGCTCTTTTTACATTAAGCTGCTCACATTAAATGTTTTAGGTTTGTAAAAAAATAGTTAAATGTGAATAACTTTTGGTATGTTTTATCAAATGTTCTGAAATTTTCAGAATATGTTTGAATCGATAGATTAATGTATTGTGGTAAGTTTGGTGGAAATTGGTTAACATCTAAGTTCAATTTTGTACGTTAAGCCACATTAAGCTCCCCAAAAAAACAAGCTTAATGTCACTCATTTCCCTTGTGGAATTCCAAAATCCATGAAACTTCTAGTATAGGCTTGAATAGTGAAAATCTTGGGTTGTGCAAAATTATGCAGCAATTGATTAACATTTGGCCACTTTTTTACTCATTAAGCCACATTAAGCTCCCCAAAAAACAAGCTTAATGTCACTCATTTGCCTTGTGGGACACCAAAATCCATGAAACTTCTAGGATAGGTTTGGAAAGTGAAAAACTGAGTTTGTGCCAAGTTTCAAGGCAATTGATTGAAGTTTTGGTGAATTTTGGTACATTAAGCTCTTTTTATATTAAGCTGCTCACATTAAAAGTTTTAGGATTGTAAAAAAATTGTTAAATGCGAATAACTTTTGGTATGTTTTATCAAATTTCCTGAAATTTTCAGAATATGTTTGAATAGATAGATTAATATATTGTGAGAAGTTTGGGGGAAATTGGTTAAGATCTAAGTTCAATTTTGTACGTTAAGCCACATTAAGCTCCCCAAAAAACAAGCTTAATGTCACTCATTTGCCTTGTGGGAAACCAAATACCATGAAACTTCTAGGATAGGTTTGGAAAGTGACAAAATGAGTTTGTGCCAAGTTTCAAGGCAATTGATCGATGTTTAGGTGAATTTTGGTACATTAAGCTCTTTTTATATTAAGCTGCTCACATTAAATGTTTTAGGATTGTAAAAAAATAGTTAAATGTGAATAACTTTTGGTATGTTTTATCAAATGTTCTGACATTTTCAGAATATGTTTGAATCCATAGATTAATGTATTGTGGTAAGTTTGGTGGAAATTGGTTAATATCTAAGTTCAATTTTGTACGTTAAGCCACATTAAGCTCCCCAAAAAACAAGCTTAATGTCACTCATTTGCCTTGTGGAATTCCAAAATCCATGAAACTTCTAGGATAGGCTTGGATAGTGGAAATCTTGGGTTGTGGAAAATTATGCAGCAATTGATTAATATTTGGCCACTTTTTTACTCATTAAGCTACATTAAGCCATTTTCACATTAAATGTTTTAGGATGTCCCCAGATCTCAGCCTGTTTTATGTCCTTTAAACTGCCTGTTTCTCACTGACTATAATTATTAAAGGGCCATAATACCCAAGTGTTGAAACACTTGAAAGTGATGCAGCATAGCTGTAAAAAGCTGACTAGAAAATATCACCTGAACATCTCTATGTAAAAAAGAAAGATATTTTACCTCAAAAGTTTCTCAGTAGCCACATCCCATTGTATAGGACTTCTAAGCAGCATATCAGTATGTCTGTCCCGGGACAGCGGAAGGGGCGAGCTTACGTGTATTCTCATCTTACTTCCCTATTCAGTTTAAAGGAAGTTTGCTATGAAATCTCATGAGATCACAGTAAAAGAGTTCATGACCTCAGCACTGCTGATGCTGATTGGCTGCTGTTCATTTCTTCATTTTTTATTTTTTTTTACCTGCAGCTGGGCTGCAGATGAGTATAACTTTTTACACAGAACTTACTCTGCTGAGCTGAAGAGATTGTAAGGTAAAATATTTTCCTTTTTTACATAGAGATGTTCAGGTGATATTTTCCTGTCAGCTTTTTACAGTTATACTGCATCAATTTCAAGTTATTTAGCATATGAGTATTATGTACCTTTAAAGTAACTCATATTTTGATAAAATATTAATACTTGTTCCAGTGGAAAGATTACTGTTTTTTAGTATTGAATAATACAAGTAACTATCCAAATTTATAGTATATATTCACAACCAAAGAAAGAAGATTTCCGAATGAGTTCTATAGCTTAAAGGACCACTAAATACAGCAGAATGGAATAATTGACAAATACACAATATAAAAACAAAATAGCACTTACTTTGAACTTGTAGTTCAAGTGTACAGTAGAATATTTTCTGGCAAAATGTCAAAGTTAATCCATATTTCTGAATCATGAAACATATTTCTGAATCATGAAACATATTTCTGAATCATGAAACATATTTCTGAATCATGAAACATATTTCTGAATCATGATTTTTCTGAATCATGAAACTTTAATTTTAACTTCTGTGATCCTTTAACTAATGTTTTATTGTAGAATGAGTGTCTGATTTTGATATTCATTGCTGGTAAATATTATTTGGCACACTTGTAATGCTTGATAATCATATGCTGGCCCAAGACAAATTCTTAGTTCAGTGCTACATATTTATATGATATACAAGTTTGTTAGTAATGTCACAGTTTGAATTTTAAAGTGAAAAGAAATGTACTTCAGTAATCAGAAATGTGCTAATAAATCAAAGCTCTTGAAAAACGAACTTTATTTTTTTCACCATGGTTTTAGCTAGCACCAATGATATTAACTCAGTGGATTACTTTGTGGAACCTCCATGGCCAAAAAAGTACATAAATGTGGATGTGAAAACAAAAGGTAAAGAACAATATATAAATAACAGGGGGCCGAAATATCAAGCTCCGAATGGAGCTTGATGCCCCTGTTTCCGTGCGAGCCTTCAGGCTCGCCGGAAACAGCTGTTATAAAGCAGCGGTCTAAAGACCGCTGCTTTATAACTTGTCTGCCTGCTCTGAGGCTGCAGACATCAATCCGCCAGATCCTATATGATCGGGCTGATTGACACCACCTGCTAGCGGCTGGCTGTTAATCTGCCGGCGGGTGGCATTGCACAAGCAGTGCAACTAGAACTGCTTGTGCAATGATAAATGCTGACAGTGTATGCTGTCGGCATTTATTGATGTGTGGCGGACATGATACGCTAATTCGTATTATGTCCGCTCACACTTTAATAAATCGGCCCCCAGGTCTCTACTTATTGACCTTGTTAGATAAGTTTATGGATCAACATTAAAGGGACATTATACACTTGTTTTTATTTTTTGCATTTATGTTTTGTAGATGATCTTTTTATATAGCCCATAACATTTTTTTTCCTTTTTAAAATGAATAGTTTTGCTTATTTTTAAATAATATTTCTCTAATTTTCAGACTCCTAACCAAGACCCAAAGTTTTAGGAGAATACTGACATATACCTACTCCAGTTTGCTTCTGATTGTGTAAAGGGTCTTTTCATATTCAAAGGAAGGGTGAGGGGGAGGGTCTGCTATTTCCCTTCCCAATTGCAGTGGGTGTTCCAGTAACCTTTTAAACAGAGCTAATCTGGAAGCTTCTAAGTAAGTTTTTTAAATGGTTTTATGCTGGATGTTTATATCAGTATCTGTGCATATTATTCTTTATGCAGTTATATGAAAATTGGTGTATACTGTCCATTTAAGCAACAAAATCGAATTAATCAAATAAGAGACAGGGGCCGATTTATTAAAGTGCGAGTGGACATGATACAATGTAACGTATCAAGCCCGCAGCACATCGATAAATGCAGACAGTGTATGCATTTATCATTGCACAAGCCGTTCTTATGAACTGCTTGTGCAATGCCGCCTTCTGCAGATTCAAGGCCAATCAGCCGCTAGCAGGGGGTGTCAATCAGCCCGATCGTATAGGATTGGGCGGATTGATGTCCGCAGCCTCAGAGCAGACGGACAAGTTATGGAGCCGCTGCCTCATAACTGCTGTTTCCGGCAAGCCTGAAGGCTCGCACGAAGAAGTGAGTATGCTCAAAAAAGCATTGCTTTTATGCACTATCTGTGAGTGAGAAAGGATTTGTAATGCAATAACATTTAACTTTTAATATATTAAAAGTTAAATGTTATTGCATTACAACTCCTTTCTCACTCACAGATAGTGCATAAATGCAATGCTTTTTTGAGCATACTCATTTCTTCGTGATATTTACTCTTATTTGATTAAATGTAGATGTGGACTGCAATATCTATTGGATTTAGAAGTTAAAACCTCAGAGTTCTTTACTCCTTCTCTCATTTTGTAGACTAGAAAATTGAACATACCCCTATAGAATAACTGCTATATAGTTGTGCAGAATTTCTAGGAAATGGATGTTTAACTTTCCTTCTCTTATCTGTAACACACATTTCTTAATAAGTGAATGATAAAGCATGACAAGGCTGCACTCAGGTTCAAAAGTTAAATACAGTTTATTTAAACCCCTTGAACAAACAGAAACGACCCGACTATTAAAATTGCTGCAGAGAAAGTACATACACAAATCCAGGCCTGGATCAGGATAATATTAAAAAAACAATTACAACAGAGTTTAGCGAGTACCAGAGCACATAAGTGTATGAACACGCTCTGTACTAAAACTCCTAATAAGGAATATGCACACACATATAATTGCAAACTATACTTAGTATTGGAGCCAATTCCTCTATGGTAGCACTACAATTTTGCAAAAAGTTTCTTAAGTTGCAAAGTTAAATGCGAAAGACACAAAGTAAAGCACAATGTGTATCAACACGCTTCACCTGCCAAACATCAGAGGCACATGTTATCTTGAATTGTTGCTTATATCCGGTATCCAGGAAAAAGATCCATTTTAAAGTACCTTAGTGGTTTCCAAGTATAGGTTACAACCACTCCGTTGCAAGGTGCTGGTATACTGCGCTAGCTCCCATACAGATACAAAACTTCGCTCACCGTCCACCGTCGGTATCATCCGGAACAGCAAACTTGAGCAGCCTGGATTAGGTTTCACCGGTATGAATCACCAAACATTACGTGTGTCACCCCTCCCCTTTCTTGGGCTGGCACTGGGGCTTCGTCAGATGCTGAATTGGTTTTGGAGACCGGACCTCTTAAAACAGCTCCGGTTAGCTCCTCCTTGTTCTCTCTCAAATACCGTGCAATCAGGGTTCCCGGTGATTTAAAACATGACAGAAGAGCCAATGCATGTTTTACAAAAAACAGCAGCGTATTTATAGTAATATTACCAACAATATATTACACAATGTTTACATATTCACTACAAAATAAAAGATAAATAATACTGTAATGCACAAGATCCTAATAATTACATAGAGTACATTGTGTAGATGCTGAACAGGGCTTCATAGAGATAGACAGACAAGCGGCTTAGTATTTAAAGAGACATACCTATCACAAATGCCTGATCTCTATTTAAAGTTAACTGGTAAAGCCCAGTTTATATCCTAGACACTTAAAAAGAAACTTCTAAACAAACCTATACTTAGGTCATATTTTTATAGAAAGCAGGATTATTTTATTTTTTCATTCAGTCCCTTTGTTGCAGCTGTCTGTAGCTTGAAAATCCATCGGGACTCATGTTGTAACAATAATTTGTCAACATCCTCACCTCTTCTATGTTGTTTAATGTGTTCAATCCCAGTTACCTTCAGAATGGTAAAGTACTTTTTGCAACATTGTAGCGCTACGATAGCGGAGTTGGCTCCAATACTAAGGCCTAGATTTGGAGTTCGGCGGTAGCCATCAAAACCAGCGTTAGAGGCTCCTAACGCTGGTTTTGGCCGCCCGCTGGTATTTGGAGTCAGTGATTAAAGGGTCTAACGCTCACTTTTCAGCCGCGACTTTTCCATACCGCAGATCCCCCTACGCCATTTGCGTAGCCTATCTTTTCAATGGGATCTTTCTAACGCTGGTATTTAGAGTCGTTTCTGAAGTGAGCGTTAGAGCTCTAACGACAAAATTCCAGCCGCCTGAAAATAGCAGGAGTTAAGAGCTTTCTGGCTAACGCCGGTTTATAAAGCTCTTAACTACTGTACCCTAAAGTACACTAACACCCATAAACTACCTATGTACCCCTAAACCGAGGTCCCCCCACATAGCCGCCACTCTATTTAAATTTTTAACCCCTAATCTGCCGACCGCCACCTACGTTATACTTATGTACCCCTAATCTGCTGCCCCTAACCCCGCCGACCCCTATATTATATTTCTTAACCCCTAACTTGCCCCCCACAACGTCGCCGCAAGCTACTTAAAATAATTAACCCCTAATCTTCCGACCGCAAATCGCCGCCACCTACGTTATCCCTATGTACCCCTAATCTGCTACCCCTAACATCGCCGACCCCTATATTATATTTATTAACCCCTAATCTGCCCCCCTCAACGTCGCCGACACCTGCCTACACTTATTAACCCCTAATCTGCCGAGCGGACCTGAGCGCTACTATAATAAAGTTATTAACCCCTAACCCGCCTCACTAACCCTATCATAAATAGTATTAACCCCTAATCTGCCCTCCCTAACATCGCCGACACCTAACTTCAATTATTAACCCCTAATCTGCCGACCGGAGCTCACCGCTATTCTAATAAATGTATTAACCCCTAAAGCTAAGTCTAACCCTAACACTAACACCCCCCTAAGTTAAATATAATTTTTATCTAACGAAATAAATTAACTCTTATTAAATAAATGATTCCTATTTAAAGCTAAATACTTACCTGTAAAATACATCCTAATATAGCTACAATATAAATTATAATTATATTATAGCTATTTTAGGATTAATATTTATTTTACAGGCAACTTTGTAATTATTTTAACCAGGTACAATAGCTATTAAATAGTTAAGAACTATTTAATAGTTACCTAGTTAAAATAATAACAAATTTACCTGTAAAATAAATCCTAACCTAAGTTATAATTAAACCTAACACTACCCTATCAATAAAATAATTAAATAAACTACCTACAATTACCTACAATTAACCTAACACTACACTATCAATAAATTAATTAAACACAATTCCTACAAATAAATACAATTAAATAAACTATCTAAAGTACAAAAAATAAAAAAGAACTAAGTTACAGAAAATAAAAAAATATTTACAAACATAAGAAAAATATTACAACAATTTTAAACTAATTACACCTACTCTAAGCCCCCTAATAAAATAACAAAGCCCCCCAAAATAAAAAATTCCCTACCCTATTCTAAATTAAAAAAGTTACAAGCTCTTTTACCTTACTAGCCCTGAACAGGGCCCTTTGCGGGGCATGCCCCAAGAATTTCAGCTCTTTTGCCTGTAAAAAAAAACATACAATACCCCCCCCCCAACATTACAACCCACCACCCACATACCCCTAATCTAACCCAAACCCCCTTAAAGAAACCTAACACTAAGCCCCTGAAGATCTTCCTACCTTGTCTTCACCATACCAGGTTCACCGATCCGTCCTGGCTCCAACATCTTCATCCAACCCAAGCGGGGGTTGGCGATCCATAATCCGGTCCAGAAGAGGCTCCAAAGTCTTCCTCCTATCCGGCAAGAAGAGGACATCCGGACCGGCAAACATCTTCTCCAAGCGGCATCTTCGATCTTCTTCCATCCGGAGCGAAGCGGCAGGATCCTGAAGACATCCAGCGCGGAACATCCATCCGGACCGACGACTGAACGACGAATGACTGTTCCTTTAAGGGACGTCATCCAAGATGGCGTCCCTCGAATTCCGATTGGCTGATAGGATTCTATCAGCCAATCGGAATTAAGGTAGGAATTTTCTGATTGGCTGATGGAATCAGCCAATCAGAATCAAGTTCAATCCGATTGGCTGATCCAATCAGCCAATCAGATTGAGCTCGCATTCTATTGGCTGTTCCGATCAGCCAATAGAATGCAAGCTCAATCTGATTGGCTGATTGGATCGGCCAATCGGATTGAACTAGATTCTGATTGGCTGATTCCATCAGCCAATCAGAAAATTCCTACCTTAATTCCGATTGGCTGATAGAATCCTATCAGCCAATCGGAATTCGAGGGACGCCATCTTGGATGACGTCCCTTAAAGGAACAGTCATTCGTCGTTCAGTCGTCGGTCCGGATGGATGTTCCGCGCTGGATGTCTTCAGGATCCTGCCGCTTCGCTCCGGATGGAAGAAGATCGAAGATGCCGCTTGGAGAAGATGTTTGCCGGTCCGGATGTCCTCTTCTTGCCGGATAGGAGGAAGACTTTGGAGCCTCTTCTGGACCGGATTATGGATCGCCAACCCCCGCTTGGGTTGGATGAAGATGTTGGAGCCAGGACGGATCGGTGAACCTGGTATGGTGAAGACAAGGTAGGAAGATCTTCAGGGGCTTAGTGTTAGGTTTCTTTAAGGGGGTTTGGGTTAGATTAGGGGTATGTGGGTGGTGGGTTGTACTGTTGGGGGGGGGGGTATTGTATGTTTTTTTTTACAGGCAAAAGAGCTGAAATTCTTGGGGCATGCCCCACAAAGGGCCCTGTTCAGGGCTGGTAAGGTAAAAGAGCTTGTAACTTTTTTAATTTAGAATAGGGTAGGGAATTTTTTATTTTGGGGGGCTTTGTTATTTTATTAGGGGGCTTAGAGTAGGTGTAATTAGTTTAAAATTGTTGTAATATTTTTCTTATGTTTGTAAATATTTTTTTATTTTCTGTAACTTAGTTCTTTTTTATTTTTTGTACTTTAGATAGTTTATTTAATTGTATTTATTTGTAGGAATTGTGTTTAATTAATTTATTGATAGTGTAGTGTTAGGTTAATTGTAGGTAATTGTAGGTAGTTTATTTAATTATTTTATTGATAGGGTAGTGTTAGGTTTAATTATAACTTAGGTTAGGATTTATTTTACAGGTAAATTTGTTATTATTTTAACTAGGTAACTATTAAATAGTTCTTAACTATTTAATAGCTATTGTACCTGGTTAAAATAATTACAAAGTTGCCTGTAAAATAAATATTAATCCTAAAATAGCTATAATATAATTATAATTTATATTGTAGCTATATTAGGATTTATTTTACAGGTAAGTATTTAGCTTTAAATAGGAATAATTTATTTAATAATAGTTAATTTATTTCGTTAGATTTAAATTATATTTAACTTAGGGGGGTGTTAGTGTTCGGGTTAGACTTAGCTTTAGGGGTTAATACATTTATTAGAATAGCGGTGAGCTCCGGTCGGCAGATTAGGGGTTAATAATTGAAGTTAGGTGTCGGCGATGTTAGGGAGGGCAGATTAGGGGTTAATACTATTTATGATAGGGTTAGTGAGGCGGATTAGGGGTTAATACATTTATTATAGTAGCGCTCAGGTCCGCTCGGCAGATTAGGGGATAATAAGTGTAGGCAGGTGTCGGCGACGTTGTGGGGGGCAGGTTAGGGGTTAATAAATATAATATAGGGGTCGGCGGTGTTAGGGGTAGCAGATTAGGGGTACATAGGGATAACGTAGGTGGCGGCGGTTTACGGAGCGGCAGATTAGGGGTTTAAAAAAATATGCAGGGGTCAGCGATAGCGGGGTCGGCAGATTAGGGGTTAATAAGTGTAAGGTTAGGGGTGTTTAGACTCGGGGTACATGTTAGAGTGTTAGGTGCAGACGTAGGAAGTGTTTCCCCATAGGAAACAATGGGGCTGCGTTAGGAGCTGAACGCTGCTTTTTTGCAGGTGTTAGGTTTTTTTTCAGCTCAAACAGCCCCATTGTTTCCTATGGGGGAATCGTGCACGAGCACGTTTTTGAGGCCGGCCGCGTCCGTAAGCAACTCTGGTATCGAGAGTTGCATTTGCGGTAAAAATGCTCTACGCTCCTTTTTTGGAGCCTAACACAGCATTTGATTAAACTCTCGATACCAGAGTTAAATTTATGGTGCGGCCAGAAAAAAGCCCGCGGAGCGTTAGCAGCCCTTTTACCGCCGAACTCCAAATCTAGGCCCTAGTATGGTTTGCAATTATATGTGTGTGCATATTCCTGATTTAGGAGTTTAGGTACAGAGCGTGTTCATACATTTATGTGCTCTGGTACTTGCACTTTCTCTGCAGCAATTTTAATAGTGCGGGGGGGGGGGGCTCTGTTTGGTCAAAGGGTTTAAATAAACTGTATCTAACTTTTGAACCTGAGTGCAGCCTATTCATGCTTTATCATTCACCTGTATAGTGCATGTACTCCTTCTTTTTAATTAGTATTTCATTTATTTTGTGACTGTTTGCACCATAGTTTCCGGCTCTTTTATTCTCTGAAAAATGCCAAAAAACAAAAGTGGAAGCTCACTCAATATGCCAATGTTAATTACTTTATTCTTGAAATAGCAGAGTCCAACAACCACGACGTTTCGGGGTAATATGCCCCTCTTTTATTCTCTGATTATCAGAGTGCACACATCCCCCTTGTTATAAGACTGGGACACCTGTGAGCACTGAACAAGTGCCTGAGCGCAGGAAACATGTCTGCTGCGCAGTAACCCAGCTGTCCTCACTATTGTGTTAGTCTGAAGCGGTGTTTTTATCTGCTGATGCATCTTTTGGTTTTAACGTGGATTTTTCAATAAACTTTGGATATTTTGTGCACATGGAGTGCCTGGACATTCTTTGGCCTAGATTACGAATTTTGTGTTAGAGGCTGTGCGGTGCTAACGAGCAGTTTTCCCTCACCGCTCACTTACCTGCAGCGCTGGTATTACGAGTTTTCAGAGACCCGTTGTTAAAAGACAACAAGTGAGCTTTGAGCAACATTTTGCTCATTACCGCACACCAATACCAGCGCTGCTTAAGTCAGCGGTGAGATGGTCGTACGTGCTCGTGCACGATTTCCCCATAGGAATCAACGGGGAGAGCCGGCTGAAAAAAAAGTCTAACACCTGCAAAAAAGCAGCGTAAAACTCCTTAACGCAGCCCCATTGATTCCTATGGGGAAATAAAATGTATGTCTACACCTAACACCCTAACATGAACCCTGAGTCTAAACACCCCGGCCTAGATTTGGAGTTTTGTCGGTAACGACCCGAAAAACTAGCGCCGGCTTTTTTCTGGCCGCACCATAAAAATAACTCTGGTATCGAGAGTCCACATTGCATATTATTATTAACCCCTAATCTGCCGCTCCGTAAACCGCCACTACTTACATTATTCCTATGTACCCCTAATCTGCTGCCCTAACATCGCCGACCCCTATATTTATTACCCCCTAATCTGCCGACCGGACCTGAGCGCTACTATAATAAAGTTATTAACCCCTAATCCGCCTCACTAACCCTATCATAAATAGTATTAACCCCTAATCTGCCCTCCCTAACATCGCCGACACCTAACTTCAATTATTAACCCCTAATCTGCCGACCGAATCTCGCCGCTATTCTAATAAATGTATTAACCCCTAAAGCTAAGTCTAACCCTAATACTAACACCCCCCTAAGTTAAATATAATTTAAATCTAACGAAATTAATTAACTCTTATTAAATAAATTATTCCAATTTAAAGCTAAATACTTACCTGTAAAATAAATCCTAATATAGCTACAATATAAATTATAATTATATTATAGCTATTTTAGGATTAATATTTTTTTATTTTGGGGGGCTTTGTTATTTTATTAGGGGGCTTAGAGTAGGTGTAATTAGTTTAAAATTGTTGTAATATTTTTCTTATGTTTGTAAATATTTTTTTATTTTTTGTAACTTAGTTCTTTTTTATTTTTTGTACTTTAGCTAGTTTATTTAATTGTATTTATTTGTAGCAATTGTATTTAATTAATTTATTGATAGTGTAGTGTTAGGTTAATTGTAGGTAATTGTAGGTAGTTTATTTAATTAATTTATTGATAGTCTAGTGTTAGGTTTATTTGTAACTTAGGTTAGGATTTCTTTTACAGGTAAATTTGTAATTCTTTTAACTATTTTAGCTATTAAATAGTTCTTAACTATTTAATAGCTATTGTACCTGGTTAAAATAAATACAAAGTTACCTGTAAAATGAATATAAATCCTAAAATAGCTATAATATAATTATAATTTATATTGTAGCTATATTAGGATTTATTTTACAGGTAAGTATTTAGCTTTAAATTGGAATAATTTATTTAATAAGAGTTAATTAATTTCGTTAGATTTAAATTATATTTAACTTAGGGGGGTGTTAGTATTAGGGTTAGACTTAGCTTTAGGGGTTAATACATACGTTGTTGGGGGGCAGATTAGGGTTAATAATTATAATATAGGGGTCGGCGGTGTTAGGGGCAGCAGATTAGGGGTACATAAGGATAACGTAGGTGGCGGCGCTTTGCGGTTGGCAGATTAGGGGTTAATAAGTGTAGGCAGGTGGAGGCAACGTTGAGGGGGGCAGATTAGGGGTTAATAAATATAATACAGGGGTCGGCGGTGTTAGGGGCAGCAGATTAGGGGTACATAAGGATAACGTAGGTGGCGGTCGGCAGATTAGGGGTTAAAAAATTTTTTTCGAGTGTCGGCGATGTGGGGGGACCTCGGTTTAGGGGTACATAGGTAGTTTATGGGTGTTAGTGTACATTAGAGTACAGTAGTTAAGAGCTTTATAAACCAGCGTTAGCCCAGAAAGCTCTTAACTACTGACTTTTTTCCTGCGGCTGAAATTTTGTCGTTAGATGTCTAACGCTCACTTCAGAAACGACTCTAAATACCGGAGTTAGAAAAATCCCATTGAAAAGATAGGATACGCAATTTACGTAAGGGGATCTGCGGTATGGAAAAGTCACGGCTGGAAAGTGAGCGTTAGACCCTATTTTGAGTGACTCCAAATACCGGCGGTAGCCTAAAACCAGCGTTAGGAGCCTCTAACGCTGGTTTTCACGGCTAACGCCAAACTCTAAATCTAGGCCCCCTAATCTTACACTTATTAACCCCTAATCTACCTCCCTGACACCTGCATTATATTATTAACCCCTAATCTGCCGCTCCGGACACCGCCGCCACCTACATTATACTTATGAACCCCTAATCTGCTGCCCCCAACATCGCCGACACCTACATTATATTTAAGTCTAACCCTAACATCCCCTAACTTAAATATAATTACAATAAATCTAAATAAATATTCCTATCATTAAATAAATTATTCCTATTTAAAACTAAATACTTACCTGTAAAATAAACCCTAAGCTAGCTACAATATAACTAATAGTTACATTATAGCTATCCTAGGGATTATTATTTTTTTACAGGCAAGTTTGTATTTATTTTAACTAGGTAGAATAGTTATTAAATAGTTATTAACTATTTAATAACTACCTAGCTAAAATAAATACAAAAGTACCTGTAAAATAAAACCTAACCTTAGTTACAATACCACCTAACACTACACTACAATTAAATAAATTAACTAAATTAAATACAATTACCTAAATTAAATTAAATTAACTAAAGTACAAAAAAACCCCACCACTAAATTACAGAAAATAATAAACAAATTACAGATATTTAAACTAATTACACCTAATCTAATAGCCCTATTAAAATAAAAAAGCCCCCCCCAAAATAAAAAACCACGACGTTTCGGGGTAACATCCCCCTTGTTCTTATTTCTTAATAAGTGTTAAAATATTCAGTATCTCCTAAACCATGATTTCCTTGAAACCTTCCCTTGTGTACTTTAGCATTTTATTCCGTATTCATTTTACTAGTATTCAATTGCTGGGCCCCCTTGCAACTATAGCAATATCTGCTTACCCAGATATTGTTTTTTCTCAAACAATCTTTTTGTCTCTTTAATCATTACACCACTCTTAGCCTTCTGTTAGTGAATCCTACTCACCAACAATTTATCTCAAGCTTTTACTCCATATGCATTTGTAACTTTCTCTGTCTCTCAGTTGTTCTTTAATATTAAGCCCACCCTAATAAGCACAGATGTTCTCCTTTATTACTAAGTAATAGGGGCATATTTATCAAGCTCCTTATGGAGCGTGAAGCCTCGTGTTTCTGGGGAGCCTTCAGGCTTGCCAGAAACACAAGTTATAAGGCAGTGGTCTAAAGACCGCTGCTCCATAACCTGTCCGCCTGCTCTGAGGAGGCGGACAGCGATCACCAGAAATCAACCCGATCGAACACGATTGGATTGATTGACACCCCCTGCTAGTGGTCGATTGGTCACAAATTTGCAGGGGGCGGCATTGTGAACTGCTGGTGCAATGCTGAATGCTGTTCGCATTCAGCAATGTCTGTCGGACATAATCCGCTGATCGGATCATGCCGGACAGACATTTGATAAATAGGCCCCATAGTATGTATATATACAATTGCTTACAAATGTTACAGTTTTAAATTGCTTCACTAATGCCTCAATCTTAAGAAATGTTTAGAAACCCCTGTTAAAGTTAGAACTTTCTACAATCCCAGAGCTTAATTACATGAAAAGGGGACACAATAATTATTGAATATATATTACAAATTTGTTTTATTACACATTATTAAACATTTTATATTAAAATCGCAAGATGTTTACTATCCCTTTAATACTGGATAACATTTTGCCAATTATCCCTTTTTTATATTAAAGCGTTATTCAAGTAAATTAAAACAACACATTATTAAAGGAACACAAAACCCAAATTTGTTATTTCATGATTCAGATAGAGCATGTGATTTTAAACAACTTTCCAATTTACTTCTATTATCTAATTTGTTTTGTTCTCTTGGCATCCTTTATTGAAAAGGATGCCTAGGTAGGCTCAGGAGCTGCTCACTGGTGGTTGCACATATATGAATCATGTTATTGGCTCACCGAATGCATTTAGGTAGCTCTGAATAGTGCATTGCTGCTGTTTGAACAAAGGATACCAAGAGAACTAAGCAAATTAGATAAATTAGATAATAGAAGTAAATTGGAAAGTTTTTTTAAATTGTATGCTCTGTCACGAAAGAAAAAAATGAGAGAAAAAAAATTGGGTTTCATGTTCTTTTAAGTAATTTTAATTTTGAGTAAGCACAAGGACAAATTATTATAGAAAATATTTCAATTTATTTTATTATAGTATGCTATACAATGTATTTCCTTACTCTAATGTTAAAAAGGATTTTATACTAAATTGCACTCTTAGGGCCAGATTACAAGTGGAGCGTTTTTGTCGCGTCGTGTTGCGCTCATATTACAAGTTGAAAGTAAACAGTTTTCGCTTGCATGCTAACCCGATGAGTATAAAATCCAAACTTATAATATTGTGCATGCAATAACGCATTCCAATGTTCTTCAAATAACAAAATATGTTCTATTTTTTAATAAATACTTATTTCAATATACAGGTATATCTGATAGTATTTTGGAAGAATACATATCTATACCTATATATACTGTATATATATATATTTTCTTTTCAGGAGTCTGAGGACGGGCATCACAGCCCAAAAACGTTAACTCTGTAAAAATTTGAATAAAACACTTTTTGCACACGGCGAGTGCCTCTATTTGCTTGGATTACATAAGATATATTCGGAGAGCACCCCGGTATTGGAATATTGAATAGTGAGTGCTGGTACTTTGGGACTTATATGCCTCTCATTTTGCATAAATCTGCGTGGAACTTGGAGAATACTTGTCACCAGTATCTACCTGAACGCTGACCCCATACTCTGAGAGGAGAAGGCTATATACAGACGGCCAAGCGACTATCATCACTTCAGAGCTCCGGAAGTTTCTCACTTACAGAGGCGGCAACTCACCTCATATGATTGAGGTTTGTTCTAGTAAGTGCAATACCTACTGGATTTAAAGTGTGATAATTGATTCATTTTCTATATATTTCTTATCCCCACACACACTGTGGATGGACTTCCTAAATATTGTCTCATGTGTAAATCATTATTAATGTATGGGATATACTTTTTGTGAATACATCTATGGTAAACAACATAGCCCTGGACATAGTTCATCAATAAAAATCCCCAAAACAGAATTCTTTGTGTGACCTTCAACAAACGACTATCAATCTATATTTAATATATATATATATATATATATATATATATATATATATATATATATATATATATATATTACAGAATACTAACTACTTATTATATAGCAATGTGGGACTAAATTCCTGTAAAAGCGCTCTTCTCAAACCCACTTTATATATATATATATATATATATATATATATACTGTATATATATATATATATATATATATAATATATATATATATATATATATTAAGGATCAACTTGTAACATGAGGGCAACACGACGCGACAAAAACGCTCCACTTGTAATCTGGCCCTAAGAGTGCAATTTAGTATAAAATCCTTTTAAACATTAGAGTTAGGAAATACATTGTATAGCATACTATAATAAAATAAATTGAAATATTTTCTATAATAATTTGTCCTTGTGCTTACTCAAAATTAAAATTGCTTAAAAGAACATGAAACCCAATTTTTTTCTCTCATTTTTTCTCTTGTGACAGAGCATACAATTTAAAAAACTTTCCAATTTACTTCTATTATCTAATTTATCTAATTTGCTTAGTTCTCTTGGTATCCTTTGTTCAAACAGCAGCAATGCACTATTCAGAGCTACCTAAATGCATTCGGTGAGCCAATAACATGATTCATATATGTGCAACCACCAGTGAGCAGCTCCTGAGCCTACCTAGGCATCCTTTTCAATAAAGGATGCCAAGAGAACAAAACAAATTAGATAATAGAAGTAAATTGGAAAGTTGTTTAAAATCACATGCTCTATCTGAATCATGAAATAACAAATTTGGGTTTTGTGTTCCTTTAATAATGTGTTGTTTTAATATACTTGAATAACTCTTTAATATAAAAAGGTTTTTTTTTAGGTAAAATTAGGTATAAGAGAAACATTTTCACCTTAAATTCTACTATTCCCCATGGTTTAAATTTCAGAAGAGATAATTGATTTGTGTGTGCCTAGCCCCATATGCTGAGCAATATAGGCATTATTAGTATTCTAATATGGAGGGTACAAACTAATGAAATTAAATGATTATTTAGAGGTATATGTAGGATAAAACATTTATGTTGCACTTACCCATATCTATGACAATCCCTCTAACATGTAAATACTTATTGCTATTATTGCTATTATTAATGTAGTGTTGCATATTATAATGTATATATGTAATAATGAGGACATAGAAATTGTTTTAATAAACCTTTAAGAAAATACCTATTTAGGGGGAGAAGACTGGGACACCTGTGAGCACTGAACAAGTGCCTGAGCGCAGGAAACATGTCTGCTGCACAGTAACCCAGCTGTCCTCACTATTGTGTTAGTCTGAAGCGGTGTTTTTATCTGCTGATGCATCTTTTGGTTTTCACGTGGATTTTTCAATAAACTTTGGATATTTTGTGCACATGGAATGCCTGGACATTCTTTGGCCTAGATTACGAATTTTGTGTTAGAGGCTGTGCGGTGCTAACGAGCAGTTTTCCCTCACCGCTCACTTACCTGCAGCGCTGGTATTATGAGTTTTCAGAGACCCGTTGTTAAAAGACAACAAGTGAGCTTTGAGCAACATTTTGCTCATTACCGCACTCCAATACCAGCGCTGCTTAAGTCAGCAGTGAGCTGGTCGTACGTGCTCGTGCACGATTTCCCCATAGGAATCAACGGGGAGAGCCGGCTGAAAAAAAGTCTAACACCTGCAAAAAAGCAGCGTAAAACTCCTTAACGCAGCCCCATTGATTCCTATGGGGAAATAAAATGTATGTCTACACCTAACACCCTAACATGAACCCTGAGTCTAAACACCCCTAATCTTACACTTATTAACCCCTAATCTACCGCCCCCGACATCGCTGACACCTGCATTATATTATTAACCCCTAATCTGCCGCTCCGGACACCGCCGCCACCTACATTATACTTATGAACCCCTAATCTGCTGCCCCTAACATCGCCGACACCTACATTATATTTAAGTCTAACCCTAACATCCCCTAACTTAAATATAATTACAATAAATCTAAATAAATATTCCTATCATTAAATAAATTATTCCTATTTAAAACTAAATACTTACCTGTAAAATAAACCCTAAGCTAGCTACAATATAACTAATAGTTACATTATAGCTATCCTAGGGATTATTATTTTTTTACAGGCAAGTTTGTATTTATTTTAACTAGGTAGAATAGTTATTAAATAGTTATTAACTATTTAATAACTACCTAGCTAAAATAAATACAAAAGTACCTGTAAAATAAAACCTAACCTAAGTTACAATACCACCTAACACTACACTACAATTAAATAAATTAACTAAATTAAATACAATTACCTAAATTAAATTAAATTAACTAAAGTACAAAAAAAACCCCACCACTAAATTACAGAAAATAATAAATAAATTACAGATATTTAAACTAATTACACCTAATCTAATAGCCCTATTAAAATAAAAAAGCCCCCCAAAATAAAAAAACCTAGCCTAAACTAAACTACCAATAGCCCTTAAAAGGGTCTTTTGCGGGGCATTGCCTCAAAGTAATCAGCTCTTATACCTGTAAAAAAAAAATACAAACAACCCCCGAACAGTAAAACCCACCACCCACACAACTAACCCCCCAAATGAAATACTATCTAAAAAAACCTAAGCTCCCCATTTCCCTGAAAAGGGCATTTGGATGGACATTGCCCTTAAAAGGGCAGTTAGCTCTTTTGCAGGCCCAAAGTTCCTAACCTAAAAAAAAAACCCACCCAATACACCCTTAAAAAACACTAACCCCCTGAAGATCGATTTACAGGGAGAAGTCTTCATCCAAGCCGGGCCAAAGTCCTCAATGAAGCCAGGAGAAGTCTTCATCCAAGCCGGGCGAAGTGGTCCTCCAGACGGGCAGAAGTCTTCATCCAGACGGCATCTTCTATCTTCATCCATCCGGCGCGGAGCAGGTCTATCTTCAAGACATCCGATGCGGAGCATCCTCTTCATCCGACGACTAAAGCTGAATGAAGGTACCAATAAGTGACGTCATCCAAGATGGCGTCCCTTAGATTCTGATTGGCTGATAGAATTCTATCAGCCAATCTGAATTAAGGTAGAAAAAATCCTATTGGCTGATGCAATCAGCCAATAGGATTGAAGTTCAATCCAATTGGCTGATCCAATCAGCCAATTCGATTGAGCTAGCATTTTATTGGCTGTTCCAATCAGATTAATAACTATTCTACCTAGTTAAAATAAATACAAACTTGCCTGTAAAATCCTATTGGCTGAAGTTTTAAATAGGAATAATTTATTTAATGATAGGAATATTTATTTAGATTTTTTAAATTATATTTAAGTTAGTGGGTGTTTATGGTTAGACTTAGATTTAGCGGTTAATAACTTTAATATAGTGACGGCGACGTTGGGGGCGGCGGATTAGGGGTTCATAAATGTAGGTAGGTGGCGACGATGTTAGGGAAAGCAGATTAGGGGTTAATAATGTTTAAACTAAGTTTGCGAAGTGGGAGTGCGGCGGTTTAGGGGTGAATATTTTTATTGTAGTGGCTGCGACGTTGGGGGCGGCAGATTAGTTGTCAAAAAAGCGTAGGTAGGTTGCAGCGACATTGGGGGCGGCAGATTAGGGGTTAATAAATATAATGTAGGTGTCGGCGATGTTGGGGGCAGCAGATTAGGGTTCATAAATATAATGTAGGTGGTGGCGGTGTCCGGAGCGGCAGATTGGGGTTAATAATTTTATTATAGTATTTGCGATGCGGGAGGGCCTCGGTTTAGGAGTTAATAGGTAGTTTATGGGTGTTAGTGTACTTTTTAACACTTTAGTTATGAGTTTTACATTACGGCGTTGTACCATAAAACTCATAACTACTAACTTTTAAATGCTTTAGGTATCTTGACAGGGTAGGGTGTACCGCTCACTTTTTGGCCTTCCAGGACAGACTTGTAATATCAGCGCTATGGAAGTCCCATAGAAAAAAAGACTTTACGAAGTTTACGTAAGTTGTTTTGCAGTAAGGCCAAAGAAGTGTGCGGTTCCCCTAAACCTGCAAGACTCGTAATACCAGCGGGCGCAAAAAAAAGCAGCATTAGGACCTCTTAACCCTAACGCACAACTCATAATCTAGCCGTTTGTTACATGTTTGTATCTTTTAGCGATTTGGATGAATAACGCTGTTTACAGACGTCACCCCACGCTCCATTGTGCAGTACGGAGGAAGAAGGAAGAGGGTAAGGCAGAGCGCATTGCTAGAATTTGTTCAGTATAAATATACATATATGCATGATTATATATGGGTATAGATATATATATACACACATATATATATATATATATATATATATATACATATATACATATATACACTGTATATATATATATATATACAGTAATATCTATTTAGAAATACATATAACATATTCTGCTATGTGCAGAACATTGGAATGTGAAATATTTACAATACATACACAGTTAACACTTTATTAAATATGAATATTGCATAATATGTTTTTTCATGTTTCATCTACTTGACAGCAAAGGGCTCCAATGCACTTCTATATATGTCTATATATGTGTACATAATTATTTATGTGTTTATATGTGTATATATGTCTATAAATACATAAATACACATATAAATACATTAATACATATGCACACAATTATAAACATGTACATATATACATATACATATTTAGACATGTATATGTATGTATATTTATGTATATTTATGTTAAAGCCCTTTGTCTGCCTTTTTTTTTCTAACACCTAAAACATCATATCTTTGAGCCCTTTATAACTTTTTTGGAATCATTTTTATTAGATGGTGTTATTATGAGTGTAACTGTATTTTGTAATGTATTTATGATGTGTTTTGTGACACTTTTTGTTTGGAGATACAGTTAACCAGAGCTGTGAGGTTCGCTCATTAACTTCAATTGCACTCAAGCGATCATTTTAACTTTCAATTTGTAATACAAGCACTAAAGCCGACGCGCGCACCCACCTGCGATAAACCCCTTTTCGCTCAAGCAGAACTGTTAGCACTCCACACATAATCTAGCCCTTAATATGTACAGTAATTTTTTAATCTCTGTTTACATAAAAATTCTCTAATTGAAACATAAGACAACTGGAAAAAGCTTAAAACTTTAAAAGCTACTTCAAAAGTCAAAGTTCTCAAATGAGAAAATAGATTTATTATTTGAGGAAATCACCAACAGATGCTTCAGTAGTATATTCTTGAATCATGACACTGGCTACCTAGCAACCAAGTCTTTCTTTTCTAGACAGTTTTATTAAAAAGATTTGTTGTTGTGGAAGCAAGAGAGCTTTCCTGCAGATAAGAGAAATATAAATGTATTTAGTTGTAAGAACCAAACTGCAGGATTTTTTTTTTTTTTTCAGAAGCAAAACTACTGCATATCAGAATATCAATATTCTAGCAGTTGTTGTAAACATCAATTGACTTTTTTATTTGATTCATAGTAACGGCTTATATAACAGCACTGTAGGAAATAAACAAATTAAGTAAAGTCACCAGACAATAGAACATTTGTCACACTAAACAATCCTATTTAATTGCCAAAAGAAATGTTTCATTTTACATGTATCTTGCTTTATAAATTGCAAACTCTAGTTGGCATTAAATATTTAAAATAAAAAGGTGTAGATAACTTTTTATGCTTTGAAACTCATCTTAATTAGAACATTCACTTAGAAAGGACACAGTAAGAAACTCTGTTTATGATGCCATTATAGTATTTAATAATTAAATAGTGGCATATTTATCAATAACATTTGTATTATTTCAGTAGTCATATTATGGATGGATGAGAATAATTTGCTAAAGATGTCAACTTGTTTTAAACAGCAACCCTTTACTAATTGGGGCCTTGATCACAATCTATCAGAAGTATATCAGCACTTTTCAATTCAACAAGATCACAATAGTTTATTTTCTGCTCTTCCCGCAACCATGAAAATATTTTCCGATCCTCGCTAAAAGACCTATTTTTACCATTGGGCCCAAAAGCTCTCAGCAATCATAACCCATTTTCTAGTCACTTTCAAAACCTATTTGAGGCCAGATTTTACTTTTCAAATTCAAAAACTCAAGGAACTTGATAAGTCTTTGAAAGGGGATTTTCGGACATTTATTCCAAGGCTATTTGGAAACAGTCTGTTATCTTTTACTTGTGAAAAACTCTGAGTATAATATTGAAAGCCCACCAACCAGTTCAGAGTAATTCTAACTAAAACTGCTAAATATATTTTTAGATTTAAGAAATAAACTTAGATATGGGAGATAAAAAGAAGGCACTTTTAAAATGTGGTTTAAAACAGGTTAAGGGGATCTAATTGTATATATAAAAAATATATAGAATATGATTAAACTACTGATTTTGTAGATTATGAATGAGTAACTATGTAGAGTGTATATTAAATAATTGCGCTTAATAAAAAACAATGCTATAGGATAAATTGTGAGTTAAAGATGTTGATACAGTTGGATTTACAAACGAAACAATGAAAGAGTGTAACCCAAAGTAATGCAATATTTAAAAAGGTACGATTTTAATATAATATTAGGAATAAAAAACATGAAAATTAATATTTAAAACATATAGAGTGACAACGTTGTCTAAAATTAAATGCAAAGGAAAATAATGATTAATTGAAATTAAAGAGAGATCTTTCTTTTTAAAAGTTTCTTTGTTGTAAAAGATCTCTGATGCACTAAAATTAATGTATCACACTGCAGTGGATTTATTGCTAATAGTCTGGAAATGGCCAGATGTAAAGATCGGCTTTTATCGAAAAACTGGTATCACTTATTAGCCGTCTTGTTATGTAAATCTAGAGACCACTTAGCTTGTGTAAGCAGATGTATCCTAAGTTAAAACAATAGATAAATAGTACCTTTGAATGTTTTGCCAAACACTTTTGCTTTTTTAGCAAGTTTCAAAACCGTGTTAGAAGTGGACAGTATTATTTAGCTGCCCTCCTGGTGTTTGCGTATTGGTAATAGGCTGAAGGAATAATCCGGAGGGGTATATACAATACCAACGATGTAGGGGTGCTATTATTAATAGCTGTGGATCTGATGTTATGATGTTGTCCGTTCGTAGCATTCCTTTTGAGGCTTTGAAGTAAAGGAATGATCCGGAGGGGTAAATACAATACCAACGATGCAGAGGTGCTATTAGTAATAGCTGAGGATCAAATGTTAAAATGTTGTCCGTTCAACCTTCATAAGGTGATGAGATCCCAGTAGTGTAGTTTTGTGTAGGATTCGCTCTTTCCCAGGTCTGTTGATTTGGCGTTCCAAAGTTGGGGTAATCTGTGTGAACTTGTTTGATTCATAAACACAGTTAGTAAATGGAAGCCGTTGCAAAATGGGGTAATCTGTGTGAACTTGTTTGATTCATAAACACAGTTAATAACTGAAAGCCGTTGCAAAATGGGGTAGTCTGTGTGAACTTGTTTGATTCGTAGACACAGTTTGTAACTGTAACCCGTTGCTGTCTTTATTACCAGTTTGCAAAACCGGTAGTGTTCAATAAGCTCCGGTAGGGCTTTCAAAACGGTTAAACCTGTTTAAGTAGTTAATACTGTGTAATCCAAACACAGTGTGGAGTAGGAGTGTGGGCAGATCTACGAGTTTCGGCCGTAGCTTTATCAGAGGCCCAAAGTGACTCTGAGTTAGACTTATAAAGGGTAAAGGTGTGATCTTATTGGTAAGTGATAATTAGGTATTAGCCAATGGGATCACTCTTAAATTCAAACTAGCATGGAATACAGCTGGTGTGTTTGCTTGACACAATAGTGATACAATGTTGAATAGAAAATGAGTTGAATTTCAATAAAAGCTAAATTTTATATTAAATTAATAGGCTTATTTACATGGTGATCAAAAATAATTTATATTTTACAAAGAAACATTTTTTAAAATGAAGTAAAAAACCATATTATTGTTGTAGTATAGAACGGGGATTATAACTTTTTTTTTAAATCATTTCGTAGGGGAAACTAAATCTAAAGTGTGTTGCTTATATTAAGGCACTTCATTAGTAGTGTAAGAGAGTTAATAATATATATATAATAATATATATATATATTATATATATATATATATATATATATATATATATATATTATATATATAAAAAAACTTTTTATTTTTGTGAGGTAACTAGTAACATTATAGTTATGTTCTTACTAGAAACTTCAATTTTGTGAGGTAACTTTTACCAATATAGTTATGTTCTTACTAGATTCTTTAGTGGAAAATAAAGCTTTGTTGGTCGGTCTAAATTGTGTTAATATGGATATCTATACACACGCAAGAGACGTTTGTGGGATAATGGTAGTGATAGAAGATAATTTTAATTAATTTATTTTATAACAGTGATCTTTCTAAAAACGATGGTTCAAAGAAACGTTTAGATAAACCATTTTGGTAAGGATGGTGGGTTAACTTTATTCGCAATATGAAAAAAATAAGATATACTTAGAAAGTGACTATATGTGAACATGTCTTTGAAGATTAGGAGTGTACTCTTGCGGGGTGAAAGAAGTGAAAACGGGACAAAATAAATGTGTATAAAAAATACATGAATGTGATGAAATATTTTCTTTATAAATATGGTTTTATATAAAGATGGATTTTGAAAGGAACTTTTTTTATTTTATGATGTGAAGTTTAGATGGGCATGGTGATATAACGAAAACATTTTTTAATAATAATGTAACATTGAAAAAATTATTATAACCAAAAAGATTCATCTTTGAAATATTGGTTCAATAAAAGTGCATAAAAAAGTTGAATTTATAACTGAAAATTGTCTAGATGATTGTGGAAGTGAAGAACCTTGTGGTTCAAAGTAGAGCTAATTATATTTAGATGTGTTTTTTTAAATATGTTTTTTTTGTTCTAAATTAAGAAGTTTAAATCAAATTCCATTTTAAGCCCATTTGGATGTAAAGTTTTGAAGGCATAGATATATTCTGCTTCTTTCTTAGTAGGTAGTGTTCTATATTGCCCCCTCTAGGGCTGAGAAGTACTTTTTTGACCCCCCCCAATAATTCATGTGACTGGTGTTACCTTTATGAAACTTCTGTAAAATGTTTTATATAATTTTGTATTGGTGGCTTTGTGTTCTATATGATGAAGATGTTCTCTTATTCTGTCTTTTAACATGCGGCTCGTTTGGCCAAAATTGAAGGCCACATGAACACTGAAACAGTAAATTATATTTTTATCTGAGCAGCGTATGATTTCTTTTATATTTATGTACTGATCATTGTTATTGGATTTAATGGTTTAATTTTGAACTGTGCTTACATGATTTGCAAGAGATACATGGAAAAAAGCCTGCATTTTTTTCTTTTTAAGATTAATGTCCAATAAATTGTTATCTTTTTTATTTTTGAATTCACTAGGTGATAAAATGTTTTTTTAAATTTTTAGCTTTTTTGAAAATAAATATCTGGGTGGTTTTTTATTCTAGTCCTAATATATGGTCTTGTTTATATGAATGCCAGTGTTTGTTGAGGTTCTTTTTTTATTTCATGATGTTGTGAACTGTATTTGTGATAAACGGTATAAAGAAAGGTCTTCTGTTTTTGTGGTTGAGCCTTGGTTTAGATTTTTGAAGTTAATATTAGGTCTCTATTCTTTTCTTGGGCTTCTTTTTTGGCATTTTCTATAATTAGAGGATTATAACATTTTTCTTTAAATCTTTGTGTTATGATGTCAGATTGTTGTGAAAATTGATTAATGTCTGGGCAGTTTTTGCCGGATTCTTAAATATTGACCTTTAGGTATGTTAGTTTTCCATTTGGTTAAATGGCAGCTGTCGTTATGAATGTAGTTGTTTAGCATCTATTTTTTTAAGAAAAACGTTCTTGTCTTTATTTCATTGTTTATAATTTCTATTTCTATGTCTAAGAAATGAATTAGATTAGTACTGAATTTGTGTGTTAATTTGAGACCTAAGTGGATTACTGTTCATGGTCCTCTATGAAAAGTTCTAAAAGTTCGTAATCTCCCTTCCAGATGATGAAGAGATCATCTATATACCTGTAGTAGTGCACAAGGTTCGCCCCCCATTGTCCATCCATATATAAAATTGTTTTCAAAGAAACCCATAAAAAGATTGGGCATAGCTGGGGGGCGAACCTTGTGCCCATTGCTGTACCTTTAACTTGCAGGTATATATCTCCATTAAAGAGAAAAGGAATTATTATAAAGTTGAGTGCAATTTAGTAAGAATTTATTTTGGTCTTTATTTAGATGAGGGTCTTTATCTAGATAATATTTAATTGCTCTTAATCCTTTTTGGTGATCTATGTTCGTATATAAAGAGGTAACATTGCATGTCCTAACAAATAATTTTCTTTCCATGATATAGTTCTCAGAATATTGAGTAGTATTGGTGGTAGAATCTTTTAAGATAAGAAGGCAATGATATGACATAGTTTTGTAAGAAAAAATCAACGTATTGGGAGAGTTAGATGTAAGTGATCTATTGCCAGATATGATTGGGCGTCCGGGGGTCTGGTGAGGTGTTTATGGATTTTAGGTAAAATATAGAATGTTGGAGTGATGGGGTTTTTTATATTTAAAAATTCATATTCATATTTTGTTAGTAGCCCTATGTTGTATGCTTCTTCTAATAATTTTCCTAATTTTTGTGTTTGGTTTTCAATAGGGTTATTCATGAGTTTTTTGTAAGTTGTTTCATTGTGTAGAAGTCTGTTTGATTCTTCAATATAAAAGGAGGTGTCCATGAGAACAATTCCTCCACCTTTATCTGCAGGTTTAATCGTTATGTTTTTATTGTTTTTCAGATCTTTTACTATGTTAAGTTCTTTTTGAGTCATGTTCCAATTTATGAATTTGTTTTGATCAATTTTCTCTAAGTCTTTTTTCAACATTTCCTCAAATAAATTTAATATGTTCACTCTTTTCATGAGTTGGTTAGAAAGTGAAGGGAGCTTTTAGATCTGTATGTTTGAACTTGGCTTCATTTTCTTTAAAAACTATGTTTTCTATTGGATTTTTTATGTAATATCTTTTAAGAGTGAGTTTCCGAACGAATTGGTTAATGTTGATTAGCGTTTCGAACTTATTTAATTTGCAAGATGGAGCGAATGATAAACCTTTATTTAAAATGTTTTTTTGTGCATTGTCTAAGGGGTATTTACTCAAATTAAATATTCCTGAATGGTTTATTTCTGTCTTTTTTGTGTTTTGTCTTGGTTTTCTTCTGCCCCTCCTACCTCTAATCCTCTATTGCTTCTTAAAATTCTTTGAGGTAGTGTATGAAAAGTGGTGCTTCTTGAAGTGCCTTCCCCGAGGGGGAGTTTTCTAATTTAAAAAAAAAAAAAAAATACTTTTTAAAATGTGGAAACATATTGTGGAAAACATCTAACTATTGACAAAAAATAAATTGTAAAATATTGTAACCATATATATTTTTTCATTTATTAAATTCTGTTGAACACAGAAACACTTATAATAATACAATTACAACTGTAGACAAATAAACAGATTTTGTTTTCTAATAGTAAACTAATTATGCGTTTATGCCTTTTATTAAAATGTTACACCTTTTCTGTTCGGTAATAGGGGGATATTTATCAAAGCGTCAACTGAAAATGCGCTGAAATTCCTTATCGTAATTGTCACGAGATTGATCCTCCATAGTTATCAATGCGTCAAGATTGGCAAATGTTGAAATTTGTGAGGTAACATACGATCCCGCGATCTCAGTCCAACGCACATCAATGCGAGTTGAAAACCCGTGGAATTCGAGCGGAATCTTGTTCATTCACCCTCCTATTCGAGACTATTTAAAGTTCTCACAAAGTTATCAAAAATTCTACATTTACGCTTGCGTCTTTTCTGACTCAGCGTACCTAGTTTTCAATCCGCCACCCTTGAGGTCGCGGATGCCATAGAACTCAATGGGAGTCGGAAAACACACAAAACTTATGTTAGATGCTGCAAGAGAATGAAGCATATGACATAATAAAAGTAAATTAGAAACTTTATTAAATATGTATACACTTCAAAAATCAAACTAAATTATTGCTACACACTTGGTTATGTTTGCCAATGTTACTACACCATATTGTTCTTTAATATGGTATTTCAAAAACACAGTAATCACTGACCTTTTAAACCTCCACAACGCTGCCATCCAAACACAGAAAATCAGACCTATGATTCCAACCAGAGCTAAATACTCATGTGTTGTTCATAAGTCATTTAGTTAATTGCACAAACAATACACCTGCATTTATTACAGCTGGTGAACTCACCTGGATGATCTAATTCTATACATATTAATTTAGACACAACATTCTGCTAGTCACATGATGCAATAATACAGAAATTCTGTCAATCGTTGTGGTGCATAAATTATTCAATCAATTTGCTCATTAAATGATGCAATAATACTGAAATTCTGTAAGTCATTTGTTATGTAATATGTAGCTCATATTTTATTCCGTTTCTGAAATCATTCACAGCTGTAGAACTTGGCATTATAAAAAGGGCTATCAATCACTTAATTTCATTATAATTTGATCATGGACATACTAAATGCCTTACAGTTTGTCCTGTTTTTAAGGAGACACAGGGAAAGATGGGTGTTGGCTGCGGTTGTGTGACAACGAAGACGCCAGCGGGTGCCGAGGGTGTTCCTGCCTAGGGTTGATCTCCATGCCCTCAGTGACTGAGAGGTGATCCGTAGATTTCGACTAAATAGAGGCTCTATGTCAAAAACAAGGACTCTCTCGAGCCACTCACTGCAAGAACTAGGGCAATCCCTGGGATGGTGAAATTACTATCGGTCCTCTATTTTATGGCAACTGGATCATTCCAGGCTGTGGCAGGTCTAGGCGTATGTATTAGCCAGACAACCTTCTCACGTCATCTGAAGGTTGTCGTGAATGCCTTGCACCAATGCCTAGTCCATCATGTCCACTTCCCCAATACACCTGAGAAGTGGCATGCTGTTAAGCTCAAGTTCTATTATCTGGCTGGATTGCCAATAGTATTGGGGGCCATAGATTGCACGCATGTATTAGTGCAGCCTCTCAGGGGTAGAGAGGAGCCATACCGGGACAGGAAGCACAACCACTCGCTGAATATCCAGGTCATCTGCAACGCCAGGTTGAGGATCATGAGCGTACGCTCTGGACTCCCCGGCTGCAACCATGATTCCTTCGTCCTCTGGAAGTCTGCCATCTACCATCGCTTCCAGGAGGGACAAATGTCAGAGGGAATCCTGATAGGTAAATATCTCTTATATACTCAAACATATGTATATTATATATTTTATTCCTTCTGATTTCTAATATCAATGCTCTATTTCTTTTACGCAGGTGATTCTCGATATTCCTGTCTACGTGACTGTTCACACCTATCCACAACCCCAATGGAGTGGAAGAGGTGCGCTACAATGAGGCACACATCGCCACCAGATCGGTGATTGAGCCCACCTTTGGTGTATTGAAGAGCCGTTTCCACGGCTTGGACATCTCTGGTGGAGTTCTTCAATACGCCCCTTCCAAAGTTTCCTTAAGTTTTTTGATTTGCTGTATGTTGCACAACATTGCTCTAACAATCCCTGATATAAATATGGAGAGATTCGATGTCCACGAGTATGGTGAACATCTACCTCCATTACAGGAGAATGATTCTGGTGTAGTCCAAGCTTGAGCAGACTATATTCAGGCGGTGTTTGGACAATAATGTTGACAGTGCAACATACAGTATTTTTTATTTATTCATATTTACTTTACTATATACTTTTTAATCCAAAGGATGCTATATTTTGGATTATGTTTTAGCAAGAATTGTCATGTAAATATCTACAAAATGATATTGTATATCACCGTCTTGCCATTGATTGAAAGTGGTTCATTTTGTCGATCTTGCAATTGTCTAATGTAAAGTTTTTGAAAAACAGAAATTTGTTAAAATATTTTCAAATACAATTTTTTTTGGTGTACACTTGACTCTGTTTTTATTTTTAAAGTTATAGCAATACCATTTTTAACTCTGTGTTTACCTATTAGATAGGCTTTTGCAAACTGCCCCCTTATTTCAGTTCTTTAGACAGACTTACATTTTAGCCAATCACTGTTAACTTCAGGGTAACGTAATGTGCATGAGCTCAATGTTATCTATATGAAACACATTAACTAATGACCTCTAGTGGTCTAAATGATCTCAGAATAGAGGCAGTCTTCAAGGTCTAACAAATTAGCTTTCAACTATGAATACAAAAAGAACAAATTACAATTGTTGATAAAAGTACATTTTAATTTTTAATACGATTCAATTTTCTATTTAAATCTTGAAATATTTGTTTGTTACTTCACTGTCCCTTTAAATAACTTAACATTTCACCCATAACCAAAAATTGTATTAATCTGATTGCTATTATATATTTTATATATATATATATATATATATATATAATATATTTATATATATATATAGGATACAAAGGAAGAAAGCGAGGACTCAGGAACTTGAAGCCAGGTGACTTTATTAGATATACAAAGTGAGTAGCACTAACACAGGTGTGCAAGGGGTGCTAGATCTGATGCGTTTCGCGCATGCTCACATGCGCTTCATCAGAGATCTAGTAGTGTTACCTGTGGAAAGGTTATATAGAGAACACCAGCCAATAGAACATAATTCACAAAAGTGGGCAGCACTGATCCCGGCACTGATCCCTATAGTAATTAAGTGAAACTACTTGTGAGTGTGATTTAACTAAGATAAATAAGTAAACAACATCAGTGAATAACAATCAAAAAATCTGTTGATCAAAAGAAAAGTAAGTGCGAGGAAAAAAGGGGAATTATTTTAAAAGTGATGTTTGTATCAAAGTGATAATAAGTTGATTAAAATTAACTATTGGCAAGATATATTTTTTTTTTTTACATTCAAAATAAAAGAGAGATAAGAAGAAGTGGAGAGGGTCTAGGGGAAGATATTCTCCTCCTCTAAACTCCATAGCTATATTAAAAACACACATCATAAAAGTGCATTAAAGTTTTCTTTTTTTTACTTTTTTTTCTTTTTTTATTCCCTTCTTTTCACCTCATGATATTGTTCTTAATTTTAATTAAATTCTTTTTAAAAGAATCTTTTAGTTAGTTTGTTCAGGAAGTCACCTGGGAATCAATGTTAGAGTATTCCTAATATCTGGTAAGTTGGTTTTCTCTATGAGATTTATGCATTAGATTCCTACATTGGTAAGGGGGACAATTGTAATGTTTCCTGTACCATTAAAACACTCAGTTCAGTTTGCAAATCTGAGTTTATAAGTTGCTAATAAGTTGAGATGGGCACAATTACTAAAAGTCGACAAGGGTTTAAACTAATAAAATGGAAGGCAAAAAAATACCAAAAAAGGAAATCTAAATACTGGGCTAAGACAATATGTATCTACAAAAGAAATATTTGAGTGATAAAAAAGGAAATGTTAGTATAATAAAAAATAAAAATAGAAATAAAAATAAGGATAATGATAAATATACTCAGATGGCCATGTCTTTGCTATATGACACAGATTGAGAATTAAGCTGAGGGCTGGAGCGGGACCAATAGGTTTATTGTGTCTGTGTGCCCCTAGTGGCCGGACAAATTTTTACAGTATATAGAGTGAATACCTAATTGCTGTGTCGGACCATGAGGGGGAACTATGCCTATTGGTCATTGTTTACCTGCTCGATGTAAGCTTTAATACAAATGACAAGGGCGGTAACCCTTGATGTAAAAAAGAAAAAAATATGTTTAAAAAAGTATGTGGACAACTAATAATGTGTGTGTAAGCAGAGGAATTGGTAAAAAGGATTAATAAGGCTCCCTGATAGGGGAGTAAAGGAGTGAGATCAAAAAGAAAAGTGCAGTATGTTGGGTAAAAATTAATATACATTCTGAGATAGGAGATGGCCATTAGATAGTGATGATCTGAATGCTAAGATATGAGCTACGAACCAGTAAAAAAAGGCGGGAAACACTAAAAAAATGAGTTATCTAATGAAACAGGAACCTAGGACACGAGTTGCTCGGCTGAAGTTTAAGGTAAAAACAGGGAGGAGGATAAGAGGAGGAGTACCGGTAAGGAGGAGGAATGCGAAAAGGAGAAGGGAAAGGGAAAATGGCGAAAGGGGGGGGAAAGGGGAAAGGTGATGAGAAGAAGAGAGAGAGGCAAAATGGTCCCATGTTAATGAGGGCATGTACCAAGCCTGAGTCGATGAATAGGTCAAGGTCTAGGTCTCATATTAATGCCAATGGGAGATTTGGTATGTAGAGTAAAATATCCAATATGCCTCTCTCTCTTCTGAAGTCTCCCCCACCCTATCTCCTCCTCTAATATCAATTGCTGGATGGTGTTCGATGCCCTACGAATGTAAAAAGATGTTTAATATGATTACCATGAGAGTGGAAATGTTTAGCTACAGGGGTTTTGGGAATTTCATCTTCTAGGGATAATAAATGTTGTCTGATACGGTCCTTAAGTGGTCGTGTGGTAAGACCTACGTATTGTTGGGAGCACTGCCGACATGTTATGAGGTATATTACAAAACGAGTAGTGCAATCTATTCTTTGTTTGATAGAGAATGTTTTGCCTGTGGTAGATGAGGAAAAATAATCAGTTTTCTGAGTGTAATTACAACTCTTGCAGATATGGCCACATTTGAAGAAGCCTTTGTTGAGGCTGAGCCAATGTGTCCCTGGTGTGGGTTTGTTAGTGAAATATTTCCTAACTCTATCCCCTACTGTGGGGGCCTTCTTGGCTACACATTTAATTTGTTGTTTGGTTATGTGTTTTAGTTTAATGTCACTCTGGAGGATAGGAAGATATTTGTGCACTATATTGCAGATCTCATCAAACTGTCTGCTATATTAGGTAGAGAAAACAATTTCATCAGTAAATGCATTTTTCTTTGTTGTGTTAGTGGTATTTCTACCAGTGTAGCTTGAAAACAAAGACTGCCTCTCTATTTTGCTCACTTGGTTGGCTATGTGTGTAAGTGACTTCTTGTTGTAACCCCTTTCTAGGAGTCTCTGAGTGATAGAGTCTGCTTGTATTCTGTACTGTTGAATATTGGAACAATTTCTACGTGCCCTAATATATTGGCCTTTGGGGATGCCTCTGATGGTATGTCTAATGTGGCAAGAATCAGCTCTTAATATGGTGTTTCGTGCTAGGGTCTTCCTGTGAATTGTGGAAATGATGTTGGATCCTTCATCTATATAGAGATGTAAATCTAAATAGGCTATGGAGTTGGGTGATGACGTATACGTGAACTTTAAGTTAAACAAGTTGTCATTGAGAAGGTCCACCAGGGTATGGGCCTCTATCTGATTACCAGAATTCCAAATGACTATAAGGTCGTCGATGTAACGGCCATACACAACTAGATTGTCTCTGAGGGGGAAGTCATCAGCATAAATGCTGTTAAGTTCCAGCCAGCCCATGTATAAATTGGCATATGCAGGGGCAAATTTTGCCCCCATGGCTGTGCCACAAATCTGCAAATAGAATTCCCCCCCAGAGACAAAGTAGTTGTGTGAGAGAAGGAATTTGGCAGTGGAAACCACAAATTGAATGTATTCATCAGAAAATGATGTATACCTCCTGATCATATGACCCAGAGCTTCCAGTCCTTTCTGGTGGGGTATACTGGAGTAAAGGGCTGTTACGTATATGGTAAGCCACTGAAAATTTGGTTGCCATTTAATGTCATTGAGCTGGTAGAGGAGATGGGCACTGTCTCTAATGTAACCTGGCAATGTAGTAACTATGGGTTGTAGGACTGAGTCAAGCCAGGCCCCCAGTCTCTCACAGAGGGACCCCATGCTAGCCACAATGGGTCTCCCTGGGGGTCTGGTAAGAGTTTTGTGTATCTTGGGCACGACCCTGAAGGTAGGGGTAAGAGGATTCTCTACAAATATATATTCCATGGTTTCCTTGGTAATGAAGCCATTCTCCAGGGCCGTGTCCAAGAACGAGAATAATTCTTGGCTGAACCTAGAAGTGGGGTCATATCCTAAATGTGTATAGGTGGAAGTGTCCCCAAGATGCACATTGATTTCTTCCATGTAGTCAGTGATGTTAAGAATCACTACCGCCCCACCCTTGTCAGCCTGTGTTATTACAATATCAGGATTGGTCTCTAGTTCAGCCAGTGCGTTTTTTTCTTCAAGGGTAATGTTGTGTTTGACTGTTGAATGAGTGTCTTTTGTGGTCTCATTGAGAGATAAAATATCTCTCAATACTGTGTCTTGATATAGTTCAATACTAGGACTTCTAGCCTGAATAGGGTAAAAGAATGAACGGTCTTTGTGTGGGAACTTGTGTATGGGTGATGGAGTGCTGGAGGTGATGTTTTGTAGTTATAGTAATGTGTTAAAGTCACATTGGTCTCTAAAGAGTAGACCTGAATGAGTGCAATCTAAGGCCTAGATTTGGAGTTTTGCGGTAGAAGGGCTGTTAACGCTCCGCGGGCTTTTTTCTGGCGCACCATAAATTTAACTCTGGTATCGAGAGTTCAAACAAATGCTGCGTTAGGCTCCAAAAAAGGAGCGTAGAGCATTTTTACCGCAAATGCAACTCTCGATACCAGAGTTGCTTACGGACGCGGCCAGCCTAAAAAACGTGCTCGTGCACGATATCCCCATAGGAAACAATGGGGCTGTTTGAGCTGAAAAAAAAACCTAACACCTGCAAAAAAGCAGCGTTCAGCTCCTAACGCAGCCCCATTGTTTCCTATGGGGAAACACTTCCTACGTCTGCACCTAACACTCTAACATGTACCCCGAGTCTAAACACCCCTAACCTTACACTTATTAACCCCTAATCTGCCGCTCCCGCTATCGCTGACCCCTGCATATTTTTTTTAACCCCTAATCTGCCGCTCCGTAAACCGCCGCAACCTACGTTATCCCTATGTACCCCTAATCTGCTGCCCTAACATCGCCGACCCCTATATTATATTTATTAACCCCTAATCTGCCCCCCACAACGTCGCCGACACCTGCCTACACTTATTAACCCCTAATCTGCCGAGCGGACCTGAGCGCTACTATTATAAAGTTATTAACCCCTAATCCACCTCACTAACCCTATCATAAATAGCATTAACCCCTAATCTGCCCTCCCTAACATCGCCGACACCTAACTTCAATTATTAACCCCTAATCTGACGACCGGAGCTCACCGCTACTATAATAAATGGATTAACGCCTAAAGCTAAGTCTAACCCTAACACTAACACCCCCCTAAATTAAATATAATTTAAATCTAACGAAATAAATTAACTCTTATTAAATAAATTATTCCTATTTAAAGCTAAATACTTACCTGTAAAATACATCCTAATATAGCTACAATATAAATTATAATTATATTATAGCTATTTTAGGATTTATATTTAGTTTACAGGCAACTTGGTAATTATTTTAACTAGGTACAATAGCTATTTAATAGTTACCTAGTTAAAATAATAACAAATTTACCTGTAAAATAAATCCTAACCTAAGATATAATTAAACCTAACACTACCCTATCAATAAATTAATTAAATAAACTACCTACAATTACCTACAATTAACCTAACACTACACTATCAATAAATTAATTAAACACAATTCCTACAAATAAATACAATTAAATAAACTAGCTAAAGTACAAAAAATAAAAAAGAACTAAGTTACAAAAAATAAAAAAATATTTACAAACATAAGAAAAATATTACAACAATTTTAAACTAATTACACCTACTCTAAGCCCCCTAATAAAATAACAAAGCCCCCCAAAATAAAAAATTCCCTACCCTATTCTAAATTAAAAAAGGTAAAAGCTCTTTTACCTTACCAGCCCTGAACAGGGCCCTTTGCGGGGCATGCCCCAAGAATTTCAGCTCTTTTGCCTGTAAAAAAAAACATACAATACCCCCCCCCCAACATTACAACCCACCACCCACATACCCCTAATCTAACCCAAACCCCCCTTAAATAAACCTAACACTAAGCCCCTGAAGATCTTCCTACCTTGTCTTCACCATCCAGGTTCACCGATCCGTCCTGAAGAGCTCCTCCGATGTCCTGATCCAAGCCCAAGCGGGGGGCTGAAGAGGTCCATGATCCGGTCAAAGTCTTCATCCAAGCGGGGCAGAAGAGGATCTTCCAACCGATTGAAGTCTTCATCCAGGCGGCATCTTCTATGGTCTTCTATCCGGAGCGAAGCGGCAGGATCCTGAAGACCTCCAGCGCGGAACATCCATCCGGCCCGACGACTGAACGACGAATGACTGTTCCTTTAAGGGACGTCATCCAAGATGGCGTCCCTCGAATTCCGATTGGCTGATAGGATTCTATCAGCCAATCGGAATTAAGGTAGGAATTTTCTGATTGGCTGATGGAATCAGCCAATCAGAATCAAGTTCAATCCGATTGGCTGATCCAATCAGCCAATCAGATTGAGCTCGCATTCTATTGGCTGTTCCGATCAGCCAATAGAATGCAAGCTCAATCTGATAGGCTGATTGGATCAGCCAATCGGATTGAACTTGATTCTGATTGGCTGATTCCATCAGCCAATCAGAAAATTCCTACCTTAATTCCGATTGGCTGATAGAATCCTATCAGCCAATCGGAATTCGAGGGACGCCATCTTGGATGACGTCCCTTAAAGGAACAGTCATTCGTCGTTCAGTCGTCGGGCCGGATGGATGTTCCGCGCTGGAGGTCTTCAGGATCCTGCCGCTTCGCTCCGGATAGAAGACCATAGAAGATGCCGCCTGGATGCAGACTTCAATCGGATGGAAGATCCTCTTCTGCCCCGCTTGGATGAAGACTTTGACCGGATCATGAACCTCTTCAGCCCCCCGCTTGGGCTTGGATCAGGACATCGGAGGAGCTCTTCAGGACGGATCGGTGAACCTGGATGGTGAAGACAAGGTAGGAAGATCTTCAGGGGCTTAGTGTTAGGTTTATTTAAGGGGGGTTTGGGTTAGATTAGGGGTATGTGGGTGGTGGGTTGTAATGTTGGGGGGGGGTATTGTATGTTTTTTTTTACAGGCAAAAGAGCTGAACTTCTTGGGGCATGCCCCGCAAAGGGCCCTGTTCAGGGCTGGTAAGGTCAAAGAGCTTTTACCTTTTTTAATTTAGAATAGGGTAGGGAATTTTTTATTTTGGGGGGCTTTGTAATTTTATTAGGGGGCTTAGAGTAGGTGTAATTAGTTTAAAATTGTTGTAATATTTTTCTTATGTTTGTAAATATTTTTTTATTTTTTGTAACTTAGTTCTTTTTTATTTTTTGTACTTTAGCTAGTTTATTTAATTGTATTTATTTGTAGGAATTGTGTTTAATTAATTTATTGATAGTGTAGTGTTAGGTTAATTGTAGGTAATTGTAGGTAGTTTATTTAATTAATTTATTGATAGGGTAGTGTTAGGTTTAATTATATCTTAGGTTAGGATTTATTTTACAGGTAAATTTGTTATTATTTTAACTAGGTAACTATTAAATAGCTATTGTACCTGGTTAAAATAATTACCAAGTTGCCTGTAAACTAAATATAAATCCTAAAATAGCTATAATATAATTATAATTTATATTGTAGCTATATTAGGATGTATTTTACAGGTAAGTATTTAGCTTTAAATAGGAATAATTTATTTAATAAGAGTTAATTTATTTCGTTAGATTTAAATTATATTTAACTTAGGGGGGTGTTAGTGTTAGGGTTAGACTTAGCTTTAGGGGTTAATCCATTTATTATAGTAGCGGTGAGCTCCGGTCGTCAGATTAGGGGTTAATAATTGAAGTTAGGTGTCGGCGATGTTAGGGAGGGCAGATTAGGGGTTAATACTATTTATTATAGGGTTAGTGAGGCGGATTATGGGTTAATAACTTTATTATAGTAGCGCTCAGGTCCGCTCGGCAGATTAGGGGTTAATAAGTGTAGGCAGGTGTCGGCGACGTTGAGGGGGGCAGATTAGGGGTTAATAAATATAATATAGGGGTCGGCGATGTTAGGGGCAGCAGATTAGGGGTACATAAGTATAACGTAGGTGGCGGCGCTTTGCGGTCGGCAGATTAGGGGTTAATTATTGTAAGTAGCTGGCGGCGACGTTGTGGGGGGCAGGTTAGGGGTTAATAAATGTAATACAGGGCTCGGTGGGGTTAGGGGCAGCAGATTAGGGGTACATAAGTATAACGTAGGTGGCGGTCGGCAGATTAGGGGTTAAAAATTTTTAATCGAGTGGCGGCGATGTGGGGGGAGCTCGGTTTAGGGGTACATAGGTAGTTTATGGGTGTTAGTGTACTTTAGGGTACAGTAGTTAAGAGCTTTATGAACCGGCGTTAGCCCAGAAAGCTCTTAACTACTGCTATTTTCCTGCGGCTGGAGTTTTGTCGTTAGAGCTCTAACGCTCACTTCAGAAACGACTCTAAATACCGGCGTTAGGAAGATCCCATTGAAAAGATAGGATACGCAATTGACGTAAGGGGATCTGCGGTATGGAAAAGTCGCGGCTGAAAAGTGAGCGTTAGACCCTTTAATCACTGACTCCAAATACCGGCGGGCGGCCAAAACCAGCGTTAGGAGCCTCTAACGCTGGTTTTCACGGCTAACGCCAAACTCCAAATCTAGGCCAATAGGTGTTAAGAAAGGCTCTGGAGGGGAATTCTCCATGTTAGTCTCTGAGAGGTTTTTCCTTAGTGTAAGTTTGCGAACTAATCTGTTAATGTCTATGACAGTAGAAAAGACATCAAAGTTTGTGCTGGGTGCAAAAGTGACTCCTTTATTAAGTATGGAAATCTGTGCAGATGTGAGTTGAGTGTTAGACAAATTAATCACATTAATTATTTCTTTTTGTTTTTTGAGGCTGTCCTGCTGGGGTACCGGTGTTTCTGGCTTGAGGCTTTAGGAGTGCTGGTTTGGCTGGGTGATTTAACAAGAGTGGCCAGAGTTGTTCTAGTAGGAACACTAGTTCCTGCATTAGTTGAGGTAGAGGGTTCGCTGGGCTCAGTAGTGGGAGTACTGGGGGATTGTGGGAGAGATGTTTCAGAATCAGAAGTTTCTATACTAGAAAAAGTAACTTTTTTCCCATTAGTGTGACCCCTACGTTTTTTATTGCTATTCTTGGAGGTGTTAGAGTTCCCCCTCCCCCTAGTGGGCCTAAGTTGTTGCCATGAATAGACTATATTAAGGTCATAGTCCTTTGTGTCACGATTGTATTTAGACACTTTTCTGCTGGATAAGTCCATATCTAGTTTGTTGATGGTTTCCTCTAGCTGCGCTGTGTAATCCTTATATTGGCTTGTAGCCTCAAAGGGTTGAATGTGAGTCTCTGTAGCGTTAATTTCTGTCAGGATTGAGTCTCTTTCCTGTCTTTTATGTCTCAGTAGTTGGTTCATTAAGGTCATGGAACATCTAGTTAGAGTATGGTTCCACTCCTCCATAAACTCTGGTAGTTGTTGGGCAAAAGAGGGGAATTTTTTCATCCTTAGCCCACGTGGGACCTTCCCCTCCTTAATATATAAGTCCAGGAATTCTATGTCCCACCAGAGATTAGTCTCCTTATATCGGAGTTTCTCCAGACCTGAGAATAATGAAGGCAAATTTTCTTCCCTAGGTACTGTAGGTAAAGCATTAGCCCCTTGGAGTGCTGTGGTCAGAATGTGCCTGCGTTTGTCATCAGAGAATTCCCCAGTGGGATGTGTAATTGCAGTTTCTGACATTTCGGCCATGGTATATCAATAAGAGGATGTATAATATGAGAGAGATCAGAATTGTGAGCAAAAACAGTTGAAGAAACAAAAGAATGATTCTGTCTCTCTTTACAGTTATCAAGAATCAGTCCTGTATAGTAAGGGTAACCAGTACTTTTCGTATAAAGTAAGTGTCAAACAAGTACAGTATTATTGCAATCAGCATAGGTGTATAAGTCGGTAGAGACTGAGCTGACAAGGATTGCAGTGACAAAATAGGCAAGAGCGGGTATTTCAGGACAGGGCAAGCGTAGGTAGAGATAAACAAACAACAGTCCAAAGGATATAGCTACCTGTTTAGGTGATATCAAGCCGGATCCCTCTGTGGGGTTGTATCTGCTGGAAAGTTGCAGTTGTTGTAATTGTGACCAAAAGGTGTTTCGTAAATGCACCTGTGTTTTACAGGTCACGTAAGTTGGTATGGTCGCTTTGTCTCTGCTCCTGTCTAGGCCCGCTGGGGTAGGCACCTGTATAATAGAAGTCCTGCCGCTGTATGAGAGGTACCCGTCTTCGGCGTGGTGTGGTGCAGTCTGTGCTCCTCGTCGTCGCCAATGATGACGTCTCCCGTGTCTGTGCGCCCCCTCGTGCAACGTGCCTGACGCTCTGTTGCTAGTATGACACGTTCGGGGCGGCCAATGTGGGATAGGCCTAGGCCGGAGTTGTCGTCACCTCAGTCCACCAGGGGACCAGAGAAGGCTCAATGCTGTGGCAAGACAATTGGTGTATATAAACAGGTATATATAAACAGGTTATATGGAACAAATATCAGTGTTAACAGTTACATAAATCTATGTGTAAAGATATTATGTGTCCATGTACATCTATAAAAAAGGATATGTCTTGTATCTTATTTCATGTATATATAGATGGGTAAACACTGTCCTCCTCTATATATAAATACAATAAATAACATTGAATAAAAAGGAAAGTCACTCCTTATATAGTTGAGGAATAGATCAAAGTCTCTTGCAGCCTTATTCCAATATGTTACCGAGGTGTCCCCAAGGATCTCAGTAGAATCTGAGGTGAATAGAAGAAGGGAAGGGCGCACAGAGAAGCCAGATCTGGGTGTAGTATGTTATGGTATCAAAAGAAAAACAGACATTCATGTGCAATATACACTCACTTGGTAAAACCCCAATCAATATGATGTAAGGTACTGGCGTGGAGGCTATATCAAGCCTTATGTGAAATCCAGTGATGCTTTTCACTGCTTTGAATTTCTCCCCGTGTTAAAATGTACTTCCTCCATGAAATTCCTTTTCATCTGTTTTGTTAGCCTGTTTCTGTCTCCTATATCCTCCTATATTCAGTAGGGAAGTTGATGGGGCTATATAGTCCAGACTGGGTGTATATAAAATATTTAAGTTTATTTACAACACTCCACACTGTGTTAATAAGTATCACACTGGTGCTGCACTAGTTAAAAGCACTCCAAAGTCACACAAGATAAGAAATGTAAAATAATAATAATAAACAGAGTCTAAAAAAACTGGAAATAAACCAGAAGTAATATTTAAAAAGAACATTATAGCCCCCAGCATTATTAAAAAGGATAAAAGTGACAACAATCAGGGGGTCATACTCTCCACAGCTTTAAATGTTTTTTTCAAATGTTTTAGAAAAAACTGTCGGCTAGATTACGAGTTTTGCGGTAAGCCTAAAAAGCAACGTTAACAGGTCCTAACGCTGCTTTTTCACTACCGCTGGTATTACGAGTCTTGCAGGTTTAAGGGCACCGCACACTTTTTTGGCCTTACCGCAAACCGACTTACGTAAACTTCGTAAAGTCTTTTTTCTATGGGACTTCCATAGCACCGGTATTACGAGTCTGTCCTGGGAGGCCAAAAAGTGAGCGGTACACCCTCTACCTCCAAGATCTGTAATGCATTCTAAAGTCAGTAGTTAAGAGTTTTATGGTACAACGCTGTAGCATAAAACTCATAACTAAAGTGCTAAAAAGTACACTAACATCCATAAACTACCTATTAACCCCTAAACCCTCCCGCATCACAAACACTATAATACAATTTTTAACCCCTAATCTGCCGCTCCGGACATCGCCGCCACTATAATAAACATATTAACCCCTAAACCGCCGCACTCCTGCCTCGCAAACACTAGTTAAATATTACTAAACTCCTAATCTGCTGCCCCTAACATCGCTGCCACCTACATTATACCACTATATTAAATGTATTAACCCCTAAATCTAAGTCTAACTCTAACACCCCCCTAACTTAAATATAATTTAAATAAATCTAAATAAAATTACTATAATTAACTAAATAATTCCTATTTAAAACTAAATACTTACCTGTAAAATAAACCCTAATCTAGCTTCAATATAACTAATAGTTACATTGTAGCTATCTTAGGGTTTATTTTTATTTTACAGGCAAGTTTGTATTTATTTTAACTAGGTAGAATAGTTACTAAATAGTTATTAACTATTTAATAACTACCTAGCTAAAATAAATACAAATTTACCTGTAAATAAAACCTAACCTAAGTTACAATAACACCTAACACTACACTACAATTAAATAAATTAAATTAAATTAGCTAAATCACAAAAAAACAAACACTAAATTACAGAAAATAAAAAACAAATTACAGATCTTTAAACTAATTACACCTAATCTAAGAGCCCTTTCAAAATAAAAAAGCCCCCCCAAAATAAAAAAAAACCCTAGCCTAAACTAAATTTAAAAGGGCCTTTTGCGGGGCATTGCCCCAAAGTAATCAACTCTTTTACCTGTAAAAAAAAAATACAAACAACCCCCCCAACAGTAAAACCCACCACCCCCACAACTAACCCCCTAAATACAAAGCTAACTAAAAAAAACTAAGCTCCCCATTGCCCTGAAAAGGGCATTTGGATGGGTATTGCCCTTAAAAGGGCATTTAGATCTATTGCTGCCCAAACCCGAACCTAAAAAATAAACCCACCCAATACACCCTTAAAACAAAACTAACACTAACCCCCTGAAGATCGACTTACTGTTCTGAAGATCGGACATCCATCCTCAAGGAAGCAGCAGAAGTCTTCATCCAACCAGGCCGAAGTCCTCAACGAAGCCGGGAGAAGTCTTCATCCAAGCCGGGCGAAGTGGTCCTCCAGACAGGCAGAAGTCTTCATCCAGACGACATCTTCTATCTTCATCCATCCGACGTGGAGCGGCTCCATCTTCAAGACATCCGACTCGGAGCATCCTCTTCATCTGGAGTCTTCTTACTGAATGAATGTTCCTTTAAATGACGTCATCCAAGATGGCATCCCTTAGATTCCGATCAGCCAATCGGAATTAAGGTAGAACAAATCCTATTGGCTGATGCAATCAGCCAATAGGATTGAAGTTCAATCCTATTAGCTGATCCAATCAGCCAATAGGATTGAGCTTGTATTCTATTGGCTGTTCCAATCAGGGCTATTAGATTAGGTGTAATTAGTTTAAAGATCTGTAATTTGTTTTTTATTTTCTGTAATTTAGTGTTTTTTTTTTGTAATTTTGCTAATTAAATTTATTTAAATGTTTTTAATTTAGTTAATTTATTTAATTGTAGTGTAGTTTTAGGTGTTATTGTAACTTAGGTTAGGGTTTATTTTTCAGGTACTTTTGTATTTATTTTAGCTAGGTAGTTATTAAATAGCTAATAACTATTTAGTAACTATTCTACCTAGTTAAAATAAATACAAACATGCCTGTAAAATAAAATTAAACCCTAAGCTAGCTACAATGTAACTATTAGTTATATTGTAACTATCTTAGGGTTTATTTTACAGTTAAGTTTTTAGTTTTAAATAGGAATTATTTAGGTAATACTATTAATATTTATTTAGATTTATTGTAATTATATTTGTTAGGGGGTGTTAGGGTTAGGGTTAGACTAGACTAGGGTTAATACATTTAGTATAGTGGCAGCGACGTTGGGGGCAGCAGACTAGGGGTTAATAAATGTAGATAGGTTGCGGCGACATTGGGGGAGGGAGATTAGGGGTTAATAAATATAATGTAGGTGTCGGCGATGTTGGGGGCAGCAGATTAGGGGTTAATAAGTATAATGTAGGTGGCGGTGATGTCTGGAGCGGTAGATTAGGGGTTAATAAATAAAATGTAGGTGGCAACGATGTTGGGGGTGGCAGATTAGGGGTTAATAAGTGTAAGATTAGGGGTGTTTAGACTCAGGGTTCATGTTAGGGTGTTAGGTGTAAACATAAAATGTGTTTCCCCATAGGAATCAATGGGGCTGCGTTACTGAGTTTTACCTTGCTTTTTTGCAGGTGTTAGACTTTTTCTCAGCCGGCTCTCCCCATTCATGTCTATGGGGAAATCGTGCACGAGCACGTACGACCAGCTCACCGCTGACTTAAGCAGCGCTGGTATTGGAGTCCAGTAAGGAGCACAATTTTGCTCAGCGCTCACTTCTTGCCTTTTAACGCCGGGTTTGTAAAAACCCGTAATACCAGCGCTGCAGGTAAATGAGCGGTGAGAGAAAACTGCTCGTTAGCACCACATAGCCTCTAATGCAAAACTCGTAATCTTGCCGATATTAAACAAGATGGAGCATATTCATGTATTTGCATCAAAATTTATTCTGGATGAAAAACATATTGGCTTCATTCGTTTCTTCAACGAGACAGCCATCAAAAGATATTTTTGTGTTCTTTATCAGCTATGGTTCAACAATGTACATGATTGACACAATCCATAATCGAAGAAAGTCAGGGTTTTAAACTTGTGTTCTCATTCACAAACGTCGGTTACATGGCAAATCAAATATTGTGGGACAACGTAAACCAATCAGACGGATTTGACACCTTTGCATGTGACGTCTTAAGCAACATGGCGTATCCGAGATCGTGTAAAAATGTAATCCATTCCAAGGACTGATTTTACACCTTTGCATGTAGCGTCTTAAGCAACATGGCGCATCAGAGATCGTGTAAAAATGTTATCCAATCCAACGACGGATTTGACACCTTTGCATGTGATGTCTTAAGCAACATGGCTCATTCGAGATCGCATAAAAAACGTAATCCAATCCAAGGACGGATTTGACACCTTTGCATGTGACGTCTTAAGCAAAATAGCGCATCCGAGATCGCGTAAAAACGTAATCCAATCCAAGGACAGATTTTACACCTTTTCATGTCAATAAGAAACGTATTTATATTTTAAAAACTAGTATGTGCTATATTGTTATCTATGAAGGGTGTTTGTTTCATGTAATGCACAGCTTCACATAATGTAACACTAGATAACAGAATACTGTGATAAATGAAATATATATAAGTATATATTTCTTTAGAATAGGAAGATTCAGAACTATTTAGGAAGCAGCAGGGTTTAAATGAGAAATAATGCCACTAGATACATTATGAAAATGTGGATTGGTTATACATTATAGGTTACCTATAGCTCTGGTGACCATCTTTCCGCTTTAAAAAGGGACACACATGAGAAATACATATGTGAGGAATGTTTTCATAGCTGTTTAAAGATTTTTTTTTAAATAAGAACAATGACATGTATTTATCACATGTGTCACTTATTAAAGCGGAAATATGGTCAGCCTACCTATTGCAATATATCATTGGATAATTAAATATTATCAATAATAGATATTAATCATCTAAAATTTGTGCATTACACACAGTGATTTCTTTGGTTATATTACTAAAATAAGATGTAAAAGAAATTGGAATAGATGTGCTGTCAACATTCAGATAATAGTCTTTTTTTAAACATAGTATATGTGTATGTTAATGTCAAAAGAAAATAAATACATTAGAAATGGATGTCCATAAATTAAGAATTGTAGTCAGCATCACTTAAAGGTTCATGAAAGCCAAAAAATGAAGTTCATGATTCAGATAGAGGATACTATTTTCATCAAGTTTATAATTTACATTGATTATCTCACTTGTTTAATTATCTTGGTATCATTTGTTAAAGGTGCATTAATGCACTAATGGTTTCTAAATGAACACATGGATGAGCCAATAACAAGCAATATGTATATGCAACCAACAATCAACATCTAGAACCTAGGTTCTCTGCTACTCATGATATTGCAAAGATAAACCTTTCAGCAAAGGATAAGAAGAAAATGAAGCAAATTAAATAATAGATGTAAATATGAAGGTTGACAAAAATTGTATTCTATATCTGATTCATGAAATAATATATATTTTTGGTTTCATGTCCCTTTAAGGATTATCAACATAAAAGATATTTTGTAAGAAATTACATGAATAAATAAAGAAGAAATATAACATATTAACGACATTCTTTTTATTATGATAAATATGATATAGGAATGTCATAAAACATACATAAATAAAATAACTTTAAAAAAAGTCAGAATGAGAAATCAGTCCCATTGGAGCCATTTGACAAGGTGACATGGTGCATCACAGTCCTTGGAGGGAGTTGACAAGGCAAAACAAAGGCCAACACAGCCCCATTTGAGCCATTTGACAAGGTGACATAGTGCATCACAGTCCTTGGAGGCAGTTGACAAGGCAAAACAAAGGCCAACATAGCCCTTAGTATACATCTGACAAGGTGAAATAGTGCAACAGGCACAAGAACATATAACTATACCAAATGGCAACAAATAACAAATAAATGCCTAATGGCAAAAATATCTAAAACATAACGAAACATGTGGATGGAGGAGTTATTTGTCCTCACTCGGGCCATCTCCAGATCCTCCACTTACTGAGGCATCAGCGTCACCCTCATCATCCTATGCATCTCCAGCTGCAGATCCCAGCATTGACTCTATCCGTATGAGTCTGGATAGAGTAATGCAAGAAAGCTGCAGCTGAGTTTGCATGGTGTCGTTCATCCTTCCCAGCAACGCAAGTGTACTCAGCATGGTTTGCTCTATCCTTGCTAGAGCCTCTAGCGTTAACCATGCTGAGTCACAACCTAAAGAAGAATAAATTTACAAAGTAATAATAATTCAAGAACCTAATAAAAGTAGAGCAAAGAAACATTGTACTAATTAAAATACAAAACATTATTCTAATAATATATGCTATGGATAAAAAGAACTACACATTAAATATGATCTTCATAGATAAACCATTAAGATCTTAGGAAAAATCAAAACCCTATCAATCTTCCAAAAAATAAATTTGTTTATGACACAATGTGAAA